>NC_134895.1:8002732-8007732 GCF_041734735.1 Babylonia areolata | reverse complement strand
GGTCATCATCGATCTCGATGGACACACACCACCACAAGAACCTATGGTGAACGTTTGTTGTTGTCTTCAGTTTAACGTCTTTCCACTTGAAGTGATATTACACGGAAAAAACAAACAAAACAAAACGAAAAAAAAACAAAAAAAACCAACAAAAAAACAAAAACAAGAGAGGCAAGGCCTTCAAGACTCACTTGTGATACACTTAAAAAAAGATCTAATCGTTAAAATGTGCTGTGTATTTGTTATTATAAAGCTTCGCGTTAAAAAAAGAAAGAAAAAAAAGAGTCCTAACCAGATTCGAATTAAGTCCCCTAGCATTAATTACAGAGTAACGTTTGCAAAATAAATAAAACTTCCATGCTTAGCAAAAGAAGTTCCTGTTTGAAAAAAAAAGGATAATAATGACTGCTCTTGTTGTTGGGTCAGAATATCAGATCAAAGTGGCAAGTTTAGAGAATACAAAAATATAAATATAATAGTAAATGCAGTTTGCGTATAATTAGGCTTCATTTTTTTTTGTTTTTTTGTGCCCATCCCAGAGGTGCAATATTGTTTTAAACAAGATGACTGGAAAGAACTGAATTTTTCCTATTTTTATGCCTAATTTGGTGTCAGCTGACAAAGTATTTGCAGAGAAAATGTCAATGTTAAAGTTTACCTCGGACACACAGACAGACAGACGGACACACACACACACACACACACAGACAACCGAACACCGGGTTAAAGCATGGGGGTAGGGGCTGTGAGAGGGGGAGGGGTAAAAGTGTGTGTATGTGTGGAGGGTGAATAGGGAGAGACAACGCTAGGAAAAATGGAAACGTTATAAACGCCAACATCAAACAACTATAACATACATAACAAATGTCCTATAGGACTATGCAGCAAACCTTCTGCAATAACAAATAACATTATGGTGAACGTTCTTTCTTCTTTGCTGCTCCTCACATCTGGAACAACCTTCCTCATCATATCAGTGCATCTGATTGTATTCCTGCTTTTCGCTCATCACTAAAGATAATTTAAAAAAACCCCAAAAAAACCTATCTATAAGTACTCTCAGCTTCCTTTTCTCCAACACCACCCATGTCAGCTCACTTTGGATGTATGTAGAGTGGGAAAGGGAGAGTGTGAGTGAGGGGGGGAGGGGTTTTTGAGAAAGAGTGGTCATGAATGTTTTATGTTACTTGTAATATTTTTTCTTTCATGTAAAGCGCCCTGAGCTCTTAGTGAGAAAGGGCGCTATATAAATGTACAGTATTATTATTATTATTATTATTATGTATCATTAAAACGGAGCAATCTAAGAGTGTTTGACAGCTGAAAATGGGCCCAGCGGTTAGTTATGTTTAGGAACTGGGGGGACTGGTTTAGGTGTCCAACTCACGTGTCGATGTATTAATTCATTATCGAACACAGTCAGACACAGGCATGAATGTACTTATACATCCATCACCTTGTGGCTTCTTAGATACTTGTCAGCTTTCTTTAAATCTGTTGGTTTTTTTGACCGTGTGGTTGTTGTTGTTGTCGTTTCTTTCTTTCTTTCTTTCTTTTCTTTCCTTCTTCTTTTCTTCCTTCTTTCTTTCTTCTTCTTCTTCTATCAATACATTCATTCATTCATTCTTCCTTTCTTTCGTCTTCTTCTTATTTTTCCATTCATTTATTCATTCATTCATTTATTCTTTCTTTCTTTCTTCTTTTTCCATTCATTCATTCATTCATTCTTCTTCTTCTTCTTATTTTCCCATTCATTCATTCATTCTTTCTTCTTTTTTCTATTTTTTTCTATCTTCTTCTTCTCCTCCTCCTCCTCCTCCACTCCTCCCCCTCTCCCTGATGTACGAACACACACACACACACACACACACACACACACACACACACACACACACACACAGACACACACAGACACACACACAGACACACACACACACAACAATAGAAAAAAAAGAAGACAACAAAACTGTTTGATGCACTACCAGTTTCGGCCACTGGTCTTTATCAAGGGCGTTTACTGGTATGTCAAACACACAAAAAGAACAATTATTTAAATTACAACCCCCCCCCCAAAAAAAAAAAAAAAAAACAACAACAAGAAAAAAACAACAACAAAAAAACAAACAAAAACCAACAACAAAAAACAAACCCCGCACAACATCTAAGTGAACAAAGCTCATAAAAAAACTGCACCCAGAGTATGCTATATATATATATATATATATATATATATATATATATATCTATATATATATATATATATATCTATATATATCTATATATATTTCTCTCTCTATATATGTATTTATATAAAATAAAACCCTCGTCAAAGTCGCCGGTTCGAACAGCAAACAAGTGACTGACGTGTTGATCCGTGTGTAAAAAAAAAAAAAAAAGAAGAAGAAGAAGAAGAAAAAAAAAAAGTGGTGAGTAAGTGGGTGATTGGCAAGTCAGTGGAGCAATCCAGGGATTGAACCGCTCACAATGGGCCCAGCGGTGGGACTCTATTCAGAAGCCCTGATCGGATTTTTAAGGGATCAAAACCATGTGTTTATGATTTTAACATCGCGGGCTTTTAGCTTTTCAGCATTTCAAAACTCTCTCTGTCTCTGTCTCTGTCTCTCTCTCTCTCTGTGATCTGGGTTTTTCCTTTGATCATATTGCTTTCTGCTGTCTGTCTGTGTCTCTCTCTGTCTGTCCCTCTCTGTCTCTCTCTGTCTGTCCCACTCTGTCTCTGTCCCTGTCTCTACGTCAGTATACGTCTGTCTGTTTTTCTGTCTGTTTGTCCGTCTGTCTGTCTAACTCTCTGTGTGTCACATTCAGCCTCTTTGCTCTTGTCCCTGTATGTCTTTTCGCCTTTTGTCTGTCTGTCTGTCTGTCTCTGTCTGTCTGACTGTCTCTGTCTGTCTGTCTTTGTCTGTCTGTGTCTCTGTCTGTCTGTCTCTGTCTGTTTGTCTCTTTGTCTGTCTCTATCTCTCTGTCTCTGTTTCTGCCTCTGTCCCCGTCTGTCTGTCCGTCTGTCTCTGTCTATCTGTCTGACTGTCTCTGTCTGTCTGACTGTCTCTGTCTGTCTGTCTCTGTCTCTGTCTGTCTGTCTTTGTCTGTCTGTCTGTCTGTTTCTTTGCCTGTCTCTGTCTGTCTGTCTCTGTTTCTGCCTCTGTCCCTGTCTGTCTGTCTGCCTGTCTCTGTCTCTGTCTGTCTGTCTGTCTGTCTCTGTCTGTCTGTCTGTCTCTGTTTCTGTCTGTCTGTCTCTGTCTGTCTGTCTGTTTCTTTGCCTGTCTCTGTCTGTCTGTCTCTGTTTCTGCCTCTGTCCCTGTCTGTCTGTCTGTCTTTGTCTGTCTGTCTGTCTGTCTGTCTGTCTCTGTCTGTCTGTCTGTCTGTCTCTATCTGTTTCTTTCTGTCTGTCTGTCTGTCTCTGTCCCTGTCTGTCTGTCTGTCTGTCTGTCTGTCTCTGTCTGTCTGTCTGTCTGTCTCTGTCTGTCTGTCTCTATCTGTTTCTTTCTGTCTGTCTCTCTGTCTCTGTCTGT
This sequence comes from Babylonia areolata, assembly GCF_041734735.1. Taxonomy (NCBI): domain Eukaryota; kingdom Metazoa; phylum Mollusca; class Gastropoda; order Neogastropoda; family Buccinidae; genus Babylonia; species Babylonia areolata. The sequence goes on along the minus strand of NC_134895.1, from coordinate 8,004,205 downwards.
CTGTCTGTCTGTCTGTCTCTCTGTCCCTGTCTGTCTGTCTCTCTTCTCTTTGTGTGTCACGCTCAGTCTCTTTGTTTTTCACCTTGTCTGTTTGTCTCTGTGTCTTTCAGTTTCTGTCTCTGTCTGTCTGTCTGTTTGTCTCTGTGTCTGTCAGTTTCTGTCTCTGTCTGTCTGTCTGTTTGTCTCTGTGTCTGTCAGTTTCTGTCTCTGTCTGTCTGTCTGTCTATCTGTCTCTGTGTCTGTCAGTTTCTGTCTCTGTCTGTCTGTCTGTTTGTCTCTGTGTCTGTCAGTTTCTGTCTCTGTCTGTCTGTCTGTCTGTCTGTTTGTCTCTGTGTCTGTCAGTTTCTGTCTCTGTCTGTCTGTCTGTCTCTGTGTCTGTCAGTTTCTGTCTCTGTCTGTCTGTCTGTCTGTTTGTCTGTCTCTGTGTCTGTCAGTTTCTGTCTCTGTCTGTCTGTCTGTCTATCTGTCTCTGTGTCTGTCAGTTTCTGTCTCTGTCTGTCTGTCTGTTTGTCTCTGTGTCTGTCAGTTTCTGTCTCTGTCTGTCTGTCTGTCTGTTTGTCTCTGTGTCTGTCAGTTTCTGTCTCTGTCTGTCTGTCTGTCTGTCTGTTTGTCTCTGTGTCTGTCAGTTTCTGTCTCTGTCTGTCTGTCTGTTTGTCTCTGTGTCTGTCAGTTTCTGTCTCTGTCTGTCTGTCTGTCTGTCTGTTTGTCTCTGTGTCTGTCAGTTTCTGTCTCTGTCTGTCTGTCTGTCTGTCTGTCTCTGTCTGTCTGTTTGTCTCTGTGTCTGTCAGTTTCTGTCTCTGTCTGTCTGTCTGTTTGTCTCTGTGTCTTTCAGTTTCTGTCTCTGTCTGTCTCTCTGTCTGTCTGTCTGTCTCTGTGTCTTTCAGTTTCTGTCTCTGTCTGTCTGTCTGTCTGGCTGTCTCTGTGTCTGTCAGTGTCTGTCTCTGTCTGTCTGTCTGTCTGTCTGTTTGTCTCTGTGTCTGTCAGTGTCTGTCTCTGTCTGTCTGTCTGTCTGTCTCTGTGTCTGTCAGTTTCTGTCTCTGTCTGTCTGTCTGTCTGTTTGTCTGTCTCTGTGTCTGTCAGTTTCTGTCTCTGTCTGTCTATCTGTCTCTGTGTCTGTCAGTTTCTGTCTCTGTCTGTCTGTCTGTTTGTCTCTGTGTCTGTCAGTTTCTGTCTCTGTCTGTCTGTCTGTCTGTTTGTCTCTGTGTCTGTCAGTTTCTGTCTCTGTCTGTCTGTCTGTCTGTCTGTTTGTCTCTGTGTCTGTCAGTTTCTGTCTCTGTCTGTCTGTCTGTTTGTCTCTGTGTCTGTCAGTTTCTGTCTCTGTCTGTCTGTCTGTCTGTCTGTTTGTCTCTGTGTCTGTCAGTTTCTGTCTCTGTCTGTCTGTTTGTCTGTCTGTCTATCTGTTTGTCTCTGTGTCTGTCAGTTTCTGTCTCTGTCTGTCTGTCTGTTTGTCTCTGTGTCTGTCAGTTTCTGTCT
>NC_134895.1:7992732-8000232 GCF_041734735.1 Babylonia areolata | reverse complement strand
TGTTGTAAGCGCGCAGATGGGAAACGATAAAGTCAAGACTATCTATTTTCAATCCTATGACTCGTCTGTCTGTCTGTTTTCTTTGTTTTGTCTGTTTCTTGTTTGTGCACACACCCGCCTGCACAGACATGTATCCACGTCTCACACATTCTCTGTCTGTCTGTCTCTGTCTCTCTCTCTCTCTCTCTATGTTGGCACACGCGTGCCAGTGCGCATGTCCCTTTGTGTGTGTGTGTGTGTGTGTGTGTGTGTGTGTGCCGTCAGTGTGTGTGTGCATGTGTGCCGGCGTGCGTGCGCCAGTGCGTGCCGTGCGTGTTTGTGAGGACGTTCTGGGTATGGAAGAATGCTTTCTTGTGTGTGTGTGTGTGTGTGTGTGTATGCTCGTCAGTTTGATATGTATGTGTTTGTGTGTGTGTGTGTGTGTGTGTGTGTCTGTGTGTGCATGTGTATAATAATATACATCTGTGTGTGTGTGTGTGTGTGTGTGTGTGTGTGTGTGTCTGCATGTGAGAGAGAGAGAGAGGATGTTCTGGATATGGGGAAAGCTATCTTTTTACCCCTCCTTTTTGTTGTTGTTGTTGTCGTTGTTGTCAGGCCTTGAGGTGACAAGGGAAATAAACAAGGGTTTTCAATCCAGTCTTTAATGGTGTCAGTACTCTCCCTTGTTGCGTCCGCTCGTACAAACTTTAGCAGGTTTCAAAGATATATATATATATATGTATATATATATGTGTGTGTGTGTGTGTGTGTGTGTGTGTGTGTGTGTGTGTGTATAAAGAGAGAGAGAGAGAGAGAGAGAGAGAGAGAGAGAGAAGTCCTCCTCTCTCTTTCTAGTTCTGATTACCGAGCAAGGCAAGGGAGATCACTGGGGTGTGGGCTAAAAATAGTTTTCGGTCGCCCTCAGTGTCCGGACGATCTTTAGACGTTGTTGCAACGTATCATCACTTCGGTATATGATTTTGAAGAAAGTTAATTTTCTAAACTATGTTTAAACCGAACGTAAGTCATTACCTTCGCTTCCAAGATATTTGTTAATTTTCTAAAATGAAAAGTAAATCTATGAAATATGTTTCACAGTTTCTTTTTTTCTTTTCTTTTTTCCTTTTTTAAGAATACAGCACTTTTATGAATTTAGGAACCAAAACACCAAGGAGAAACAGTGGCACAGAGAAGACGGCATATTTATAAACTTTATCCAGTTAATTTTCTGTACTGCTCAAACGGTGCATATACTAAAATTGGAACGATACAGAAAAGTTTAGCATGGCCACGCTTCGCTAAGGATGACACGCAAATTCGTGAAGCGTTCCGTATTTTTTTCCTCATTTGTTATTTTCTTTCTTTTTTGTTGTTGATATATTGTCAGTGAATCTATTTCAACCCAGACTCTTTCTTAAAATAAAACATAATAATGATGTAATGGTACAAGTAGCTTTTTTCCTGCCTTGTTATTATCATTTAGAAGACACTAAAGATTAAAAGTCAAAATTGAAAACGGCACACACAACACACACACACACTTATACACGCACACACACACACTTATTACACACACACACACACACACACTACACACACATGCCGTGTATACACTACACACACAAGTGTTTATTAAAAAAAAAAAAAAAAAAAAAAAAAAAATCAGTCGCCTTGGGTGGTGTGTGTGTGTGTGTTGGGGGGGGCCGGGGGGAGGGGGGGAGTGACCATTAATTAACACCCACTTGTCAGTTTGATTTACGATCCATTTCGGGACTGACGAGACGGTTTGGGGAAAAAAACAACTGGTGCTGATGTGTTGTAAGCGCGCACCTGGGAAACGATAAAGTCAAGACTATCTATTTTCAGTCCTATGACTCGTCTGTCTGTCTGTTTTGTCTGTTTTGTCTGTTTCTTGTTTGTGCACACACCCGCCTGCACAGACATGTATCCACGCCTCACACATCAGTTCTCTGTCTGTCTGTCTGTCTGTCCGACTGTCTGCCTCTCTCTGTCTCTGTCTCTCTCTCTATGTTGGCACACGCGAGCCAGTGCGCGCGCGCGTGTGTGTGTGTGTGTGCGTGCGTGCGCCAGTGCGTGCCGTGCGTGTTTGTGAGGACGTTCTGGGTATGGAGAATGCTTTCTTGTGTGTGTGTGTGTGTGTGTGTGTGTGTATGCGCGTCAGTTTGATATATGTGTGTGTGTGTATGTGCATGTGTATAATAATATACATCTGTGTGTGTGTGTGTGTGTGTGTGTGTGTGTGTGTGTGCATGTGAGAGAGAGAGAGAGGATGTTCTGGATATGGGGAAAGCTATCTTTTTACCCCTCCTTTTTGTTGTTGTTGTTGTCGTTGTTGTCAGGCCTTGAGGTGACAAGGGAAATAAACAAGGGTTTTCAATCCAGTCTTTAATGGTGTCAGTACTCTCCCTTGTTGCGTCCGCTCATACAAACTTTAGCAGGTTTCAAAGATATATATATATGTATATATATATATATATATATATATATTTGTGTGTGTGTGTGTGTATGTGTGTGTGTGTGTGTGTGTGTGTGTGTGTGTGTGTGTGTATAAAGAAAGAGAGAGAGAGAGAGAGAAGTCCTCTCTCTGGTGCTTATTACCGAGCAAGGCAAGGGAGATCACTGGGGTGTGGGCTAAAAATAGTTTTCGGTCGCCCTCAGTGTCCGGACGATCTTTTGACGTTGTTGCAACGTATCATCACTTCGGTATATGATTTTGAAGAAAGTTAATTTTCTAAACTATGTTTAAACCGAACGCAAGTCATTACCTTCGCTTCCAAGATATTTGTTAATTTTCTAAAATGAAAAGTAAATCTATGAAATATGTCTGTGTTCACAGTTTCTTTTCTTTTCTTTTTTTTTTTTAAGAATAAAACATTTTTATGAATTTACGAACCAAAACACCAAGGAGAAACAGTGGCACAGAGAAGACGGCATATTTATAAACTTTATCCAGTGGTTTGTTTGTACTGCTCAAACAGTGCATATACTAAAATTGGAACGATACAGAGAAGATTAGCATGGCCACCTGCGCTAAGGATGACACGCAAATTCGTGAAGCGTTCCATATTTTTTTCCTCATTTGTTATTTTCTTTCTTTGTTGTTGTTGACATATTGTCAGTGAATCTATTTCAACCCAGATTCTGCCTTAAAATAAAACATAATAATGATGTAAAGGTACAAGTAGCTTTTTTCCTGCTTTGTTATTATCATTTAGAAGACACTAAAGATTAAAAGTCAAAATTGAAACGGCACACACAAACACACACCTCTACACGCACACACACACACACACACACGCACATACACACACATGTGTATACACCACACACACAAGTGTTTATTTAAAAAAAACAAAACAAAATCAGTTGCCTTGGGTGGGGTGGGGTGGGGGTGGGGGGTTGGGGGGGTGGGGGTGGGGGTGGGGGTGGGGGGTTGAGTGACCATTAATTAACACCCACTTGTCAGTTTGATTTACGATCCATTTCGGGACTGACGAGACGGTTTGGGGAAAAAAACCAACAACTGATGCTGATGTGTTGTAAGCGCGCACATGGGAAACGATAAAGTCAAGACTATCTATTTTCAGTCCTATGACTCGTCTGTCTGTCTGTTTTGTCTGTTTTGTCTGTTTCTTGTTTGTGCACACACCCGCCTGCACATACATGTATCCACGTCTCACACATCAGTTCTCCGACTGTCTGCCTCTCTCTGTCTCTGTCTCTCTCTCTATGTTGGCACACGCGAGCCAGTGCGCGCGCGCGTGTGTGTGTGTGTGTGCGTGCGTGCGCCAGTGCGTGCCGTGCGTGTTTGTGAGGACGTTCTGGGTATGGAGAATGCTTTCTTGTGTGTGTGTGTGTATGCGCGTCAGTTTGATATATATGTGTGTGTGTGTATGTGCATGTGTATAATAATATACATCTGTGTGTGTGTGTGTGTGTGTGTGTGTGTGTGTGTGTGCATGTGAGAGAGAGAGAGAGGATGTTCTGGATATGGGGAAAGCTATCTTTTTAAACCTCCTTTTTGTTGTTGTTGTTGTTGTCAGGCCTTGAGGTGACAAGGGAAATAAACAATGGTTTTCAATCCAGTCTTTAATGGTGTCAGTACTCTCCCTTGTTGCGTCCGCTCGTACAAACTTTAGCAGGTTTCAAAGATATATATATATATATATCTATATATATATTTGTGTGTGTGTGTGTGTGTGTGTGTGTGTGTGTGTGTGTGTGTGTGTGTGTATAAAGAAAGAGAGAGAGAGAGAAGTCCTCCTCTCTCTGGTGCTTATTACCGAGCAAGGCAAGGGAAATCACTGGGGTGTGGGCTAAAAATAGTTTTCGGTCGCCCTCAGTGTCCGGACGATCTTTAGACGTTGTTGCAACGTATCTTCACTTTGGTTTCTGATTTTGAAGAAAGTTAATTTTCTAAACTATGTTTAAACCGAACGTAAGTCATTACCTTCGCTTCCAAGATATTTGTTAATTTTCTAAAATGAAAAGTAAATCTGTGAAATATGTCTATGTTCACAGGTTTTTTTTTTTATTATTATTTATTTTTAAGAATAAAACATTTTTATGAATTTACGAACCAAAACACCAAGGAGAAACAGTGGCACAGAGAAGACGGCATATTTATAAACATTATCCAGTAACATGCTCGTACTGTTGAAACAGTGCATATACTAAAATTGGAACGATACAGAGAAGATTAGCATGGCCACCTGCGCTAAGGATGACACGCAAATTCGTGAAGCGTTCCATATTTTTTTCCTCATTTGTTATTTTCTTTCTTTTTTGTTGTTGATATATTGTCAGTGAATCTATTTCAACCCAGACTCTTTCTTAAAATAAAACATAATAATGATGTAAAGGTACAAGTAGCTTTTTTCCTGCTTTGTTATTATCATTTAGAAGACACTAAAGATTAAAAGTCCAAATTGAAAACGCACACACAAACACACACACACTTATACAAGCACAAGCACACACACACACACTTATTACACACACACACACACACATACACACACATGTGTATACACCACACACACACACACACACACATGTGTACACACGCGCACACACACACACACACACACACACACACACACACATATGTATATATATATATACACACACACAAGCACACACACACACATATACATGCACACACACACACGTGTGTATACACCACACACACACACATATCCGTTTCTCTTCCTTTTATCTCCCCCTGTTATCTCTCATCTCTTTCCACCTTCTCTTATCTCTTTCTCTCTTTCTCTCTCTTTCTCTCTTATCCATCTGTCAATGTGTGTGTGTGTGTGTGTGTGTGTGTGTGTGTGTGTGTGTGTTCGTTCTTTAGTTTAACGTTTTTTCACTGTAAGTGATATTAGACGAAGTGTGTGTGTGTGTGTGTGTGTGTGTGTGTGTGTGTGTGTGTGTGTGTGTGTGTGTGTGTGTGTGTGTGTGTGTGTGTGTGTGTGTGTGTTCTTTATCATATTCCTTCTGAAGGACTTCTTTCTGTTTTGTTTTTTTCTTCTTTCTTTCTCCGCTTTCCATTATATCTATCTATCTATCTATCTATTTATCTATCTATCTATCTATTTATCTATCTATCTATCTATCTATCTATCTATCTATATCTATCTATCTATATATATATATATATATGTGTGTGTGTGTGTGTGTGTGTGTGTGTGTGTGTGTTATTGCAATTGTGTAACTGATCTAGATTAGCAAGGACAGACTGGAAGAATGGGCCATGCCTAAAATCTTAATCCTTGAATAAAAAACGTTCTGTCTGTCTGTCTGTCTGTCGTTCTCTTTCCACAGAACCAACATTCGCTCGTGAAGGTATTTGTATTTGTATTTCTCTTTTTATCACAACAGATTTCTCTGTGTGAAATTCGGGCTGCTCTCCCCAGGAAGAGCGCATCGCTACACTACAGCGCCACCCCTTTTTTGTGTATTTTTTTCTGCATGCAGTTTTATTTGTTTTTCCTATTGAAGTGGATTTTTCTACAGAATTTTGCCAGGAACAACCCTTTTGTTGCCGTGGGTTCTTTTACGTGCGCTAAATGCATGCTGTACACGGGACCTCAGTTTATCGTCTCATCCGAATGACTAGCGTCCAGACCACCACTCGAGGTCTAGTGGAGGGGGAGCAAATATCGGCGGCTGAACCGTGATTCGAACCAGCGCGCTCAGATTCTCTCGCTTCCCAAGCGGAACCTCTAGGCCATCACTCCATAAGGTGAGAAACACTCGTGTGCTCAGACGTGTATAAGATGCAATCACACCACTCTCTGTCTGTCTGTCTCTCCCTCTGTCTCTCTGTCTCTGTCTCTGTCTCTGTCTCTCTCTCTCTCTGTCTCTCTCACTCACACACACACACACACACACACACACACACACACACACACACACACACACACACACACACACACACACGCAAAGACGATTAAGAGCTCAAGGAATGAAAGACAATCTTCTCACCTGACCCAAACATGGCTGCGCTGGTTTAGTCTGGCACCTTTGTGCTATGACACACTACGAGCGTCAAAAACAGAAAATTGCTTTCGATTTTTCTTTCTTTTTTCTTCTTGTACTTCTTCTTATTCTTCTTCTACTGCTACTTTTTTCTTTTAAAGAGAAAGTGCTGGATTATATCAATGTTTGCAAGGGATACTTACATGTCTGTCTGAGTGTGTATGTGTGCGTGCCTGAAATCTATTTCAATGACACAGGAAACGAATGATGAGCTCCCAGTGGCAGCCGTCGAGTCAGTCGGCTCTACCCAGGTAGGCAGCCTGTTGTGCAAATGACCCCGTGTTTGTAAAAACGCTTAGAGCGTGGTCCCCAAACCGAGGATAGACGCTATATAAGTATCCATATCAATCAATCAATCATTAATTAAATTTCTCAAGTTTACATTTTTCTGCGGCTTTCACGGACTGTAACGATAAATTTAAAATTGCTAACTCAAAATAATTCTAGACAGTTTTCGCAGTAATTGGTCTGCGCTGGAAACAAACTTCACAGGCTGTGTTCAGACAACAAGCTCATCGAAGATCTGTTGTATTGTATTGTATTGTATTGTATTGTATTGTATTGTATTGTATTGTATTGTATTGTATTGTATTGTGTTCTATTCTATCATATGGCATCGCATTGCATTATGTTCTATTATATCATGTTCTACAGCATTGCATTGCGTTCTGTTCTGCTCTATTCTATTCTATGGCATCGCATTTGCATTGCATTCTGTTTTGTTCTATTCCACGGTATTGCATTGCATTCTGTTCTGTTATATCGTGTTCTGTGGTATGGAATTGCATTGCATTCTGTTATATTATATCGTGTTCTGTGGTGTCACATTGCATTCTGTTCATATTCTATGGTGTTGTATTTCATTCTGTTCTGTTCTATTACATCATATTCTATGGCATTGCATTGCATTCTGTTCTAATCTAATCTATGTATTGCATTGCATTCTGTTCTGTTCTA
>NC_134895.1:7965232-7975232 GCF_041734735.1 Babylonia areolata | reverse complement strand
TGGGAGCTCTTGACTTTTATTTTATTATTATTATTATTATTGTTTTTTAATCAGCCCCGTCCTATTAGCAAGATCGTTCGTTTATTTATTTATAGTCTGTTCATCTAAGATGATGATATTAGACTGAAAATAAATTATATTATTATTGTCATTTGGATTATTATCATTTCTATCATAATGATGATTGTTATTATTAATTAGAAATCGACATTTCTGTATATTCGAATGAAAAGGGGGGGGGCGGCTGAGGTGGAGGGGAGGGGGTGTGTGGGGGTGGGGGCAAGGGGGAGGGGACTAAAAAAGGAAGAGAGAGAGAGAGAGAGAGAGAGAGAGAGAGAGAGAGAGAGAGAACAGAATGTGGAAAAGAGTACAAAATCTAAAATGGAGAGGGTGAGTGTCAGTGACTGGAGAAAGAAAAAACATAATATTGGAAGGGTGTGTGTGAGAGGCGGGACGGGGGAAGCGGGATTGGGACAAAAAAAAAAAAAATCAATAATCAAATATTGTATGCACTACTTCTGTAGATTATTATTTGAAAAGAGGTTCATGTGGGGACCTACAATAAACAACCAACTGGACTATTTAACACATAGCTAGCTAACTTTAATAAAGAACAGTTTCAAATATATAACTTTTTCCAAAAAAATGTTAACATTTGAAACTGGTAACACGTGTTCCGTAATTTCTGGAGGCAAAAAAGGTTTCATTACTAAACAGCAAAGATAGAATAGACAAAGTCGATGTATCTGAAAATGTGGAGGGGGGAATTTTGTTGAATTCTGTCACACATATCGGTGATTGAAGACATTTTGTATTTGTATTGGTCTGTATTTGTTTTACTCTTTTCGTCACAACAGATTTTTTTTTCTGTGTGAAAATCGGGCTGCTCTCCCCAAGGAGAGCGCGTCGCTACACTGACAGCGCCCCCCCCCCCCCCCACCCCCTCACCCCCCTCCCCTTTTTTGTGTATTTTTTTTATGCCTGTTATTTGCATTTGTTTGTTTGCATTTGTATTTCTTTTTATCACAACAGATTTCTCTGTGTGAAATTCGGGCTGCTCTCCCCAGGGAGAGCGCGTCGCTACACTACAGCGCCACCCCTTTTTTTTGTAATTTTTCCTGCGTGAAGTTTCATTTGTTTTTCCTATGGAAGTGAATTTTTCTACAAAATTTTGCCAGGAACAACCCTTTTGTTGCCGTGGGTTCTTTTACGTGCGCTAAGTGCATGCATCACACGGAACCTCAGTTTATCGTCTCATCCGAATGACTAGCGTCCAGACCACCACTCAAGGTCTAGTAGAGGGGGAGACAATATCGGCGGCTGAGCCGTGATTCGAACCAGCGCGCTCAGATTGTCTCGCTTCCTAGGCGGACGCGTTACCTCTAGGCCATCACTCCACATTGTTTTCCTATCGTCGTCATTTGTTTCCTATTGTTAGCGTGTTAATGTATATATATATATGTATTAGAATTTCATCGTTTAGAAGAGGAGGGGGATGGAGGGGGATGAATGGTGAGTTGGGGGGTGGGTGTGTGTGGGGGGGAGGGAGGGGGATGAATGGTGAGTTGGGGGGTGGGTGTGTGTGGGGGGGAAGGGGGAGGGAGGGGGATGAATGGTGAGTTGGGGGGTGGGTGTGTGGGTGGGGAAGGGGGAGGGAGGGGGATGAATGGTGAGTTGGGGGGTGGGTGTGTATATCTATATATATGGCTCGGAATAGGAAGGCGGGCCCCAGTTCTCTCCTCCCGCTGTTTTAACTCTCTCCATACGAACGGCGAAAGAGACAACGTTAACAGCGTTTCCCCCCAATTACGACCATCAAAATATTGCAAGCGGAAAGCTCTTGTACTGAAGAGGTGAATGTTGACAAAGAATACCACAATTCTGACGACGGAAGCTAAAGGTTGGGTCATTGAGACACCCACTGGACATCCGAAGGGTCCGTGTAGAGGAGAAGAGAGGACTGGCCGTACTGAGTGAGTTAACCCTTTCAGCCCTTTGAGGTCGTCTGCCTGTGCAGTCTTCCCAGCCTGGCATGTTTTGACCTGGCTGGATCAACAGGAAGGGGTGCTTCACTTCAGGCACAAATTTATAGCAGTCCCTCAACCAATAGCTACCAAACTTCATATAATGACTGAAATATGATTTTGACGCAAGTTGCTGAAGTCTCATGACAAAGGATTTAATACTATACTTAAAAAACAGAAATAGTAAAAAAAAGAAAAGAAAAAAAAGTCAGCTTCTGTCGATGTTGAAGGTTGGGGGGGGGGGGGGGGGGGGGCGGGGGGGGGGGGGGGCTGTCTACTTGATTGTCTACACTGATTGCTAATTTAATCTCCTTCACTTTCCCATGAATCATCGAAAGAATTATAAAACAAATCGTCATTATCTGGGTTGAATTCGCTACAAGAGTCCATCATAATTTCATTGAGCTGTAAATTGCGCAGTAAGCCTTTCACGTCTTATCATATCGAAGCGGAAAACCGGATAAAAAAAATACACACACTATTCGTTCGAATTTTGGAGCGAAACTTCGTGTGCCAGTGAGGAAGGAAGTTAAGTTGGAGTAACTTCCCTTACATAGCAGTTTTAATGCATAATAATAAGCTGACGAACCGGTTTAAATGAACGGGTTTCTTCAGGCGGACACGTTGTCCGCATGACAGACAGCAGGATCCCGAAGATGCTCTTGTATGGCCAGCTGAAGAAAGGCCACCGCGAACTTGGAAGACCCTGGAAGCGGTTCAAGGACATCTTGAAGACAAACCTCAAAGCCTGTGACATGGACATCTCTTCCTGGGAAACTGATACCCTTGACCGCTCTCGCTGGAGGATGCTGTGCCCTAGTGGCATAAAGACGTTTGAAAACAAGAGAACGCTGGCCATTAAGGAGAAGCGTGAGCGAAGGAAGCAGGGCTCAACTTCTGGAGACGTTTATCATTGCAACACCTGTGGGAAGTGCTGCACATTCAGAATCGGCCTCTTCTCGCATGTGAGGACACACACCGACAGATAAGCCTGCCTGCCTACTCATCCGTCGGTCCGACGGGAGACTCCATCGGTCTTCAGGCGGAGAAGGGCGATCAGCGGGGCACACCTCTCAGGCGGGCGCAGGGTTGATTGAGTCTCGACCTTTCCCAACCAAGTCAGGTACCTGTTCACACCACCTGGGTGAAGTGGGGGTACCTTGGAGTCAAGTGTCCACCCAAGGACAGAACAAACACCATGCCGAAACGGGGGGTTCCTCGAACTATGATCACTGGTGAACACTTGATCAGAAGTCCAACGCCAAACCGCGATGATAAACTGAGGTCCCGTGTGCAGCACGTACTTGGCGCAGAACCCATGGCAACAAGAGCGTTGTCCTCTTGGCAAAAATTCTATTGAAGAAATCCGCTCTGATATATTACGTGACTGCACTCAAAGCCTGACAAAGCCGTGTAGTCCAGGACAGATACAAAAATGGTCAAAATGTCTGCAACAAAACCGTTCTTTTCACGATAAAATAGAATAAATCATACTGATCACGCTGATATAAACTTGACCGCTGTAGGTGGGCGGGAACATAATTAGATTTTAGTTTTTAATAATTATTTGTCACACTTCTGGCCATGAGAGAGCGCCTTACAAAGATCCGCAAGGCAAGAGCAAGCCAGAGTTACGCAAGCGCGCTATAAGGGGTCACCAGAGGAAAGCGTTTAGCGCGGTACAGTACTTGTGGCTGACTGCTGCCGCGCTGATGCTGTCCTATACCTCCGTTAGTAGGTCACTGCGGCTGATGACAGATACCGTACAGAAAATAAGAGAACTCTTCGGGGTCAAAAGGAAACAAACATTTTTTAATTTAATCTATTATATACTAAATTGGTAGAAAACGCAAGTTTGCTTTTATGAATGTTTTAATCTAAATTCCCTGGCCTAGTGTTGGGTTTTGCTGCTGTCAGTTATAATTCTAGACACAAGCAGCACACAGAGGTGCTCATGCCACCCACACTCGCAGCATATAGCGGTGCTCATGCCACCCACACTCGCAGCATATAGCGGTGCTCATGACACCCACACTCGCAGCATATAGCGGTGCTCATGCCACCCACACTCGCAGCATATAGCGGTGCTCATGCCACCCACACTCGCAGCATATAGCGGTGCTCATGACACCCACACTCGCAGCATTATAGCACATCTCAAGATACCCGTACACGCAGCACACAGCTTTCATTGTTTCAACGTTACTGCATGACTGTGTACTTCGCGTGTGGGTATCTTCAGCACTGAGCTCTTTCTGACGAACTGCATTTGGGGACGATTTGCACGTGCATACGAATCTGGCTTGTGTATCACAAGGTGATAACATGTTCAGTACAAGACTCTCTCTCTCTCTCTCTCTCTCTCTCTCTCTCTCTCTCTGTGATATTTATCTGATGGCTTGGTTTTCTTGGGGGTGGAACAGGTTGTATAATTATAATTATCAGTTATAATTACAGCGTGTTCGTTATATATTGCGCGCAGAGCTTCCCAGAGCCGCTATGCTTCAACCCGGACACCGGGGGGTTCGAGGTGGTGAGCGGCGCCCGCCAGGAGGTGGCCCAGCAGATCAAGGCCGCCCTCAGGTCGCAGCGGAGGAGGCCCCGCATGTACCGCGTGGCCCGGAGCCACGCCTTCGTGCCCATCCCTCTCATCCCTATCGTGCCCACAGACGGCCCTGAGAGACTGGAGATCGATACGTCCTTCAGTGTCACGGTGAGGAGGGAGAGGGGGGCGCGGGGGTAGGGGTGGGGAGGTGGGGGGTGGGGGGGGGGACGGGACAGAGGGAGGGAGGGAGGGTGTTGTAGGTGTGGGTGTGGGGGTGTGGGGAGGGAGGGGGTGGTGGGGTGTGTGTTGAGTGTGGGTGTGGGTGGGGTATGTGTGTGTGTGGGTGGTGATAGAGTTGGGTGGGTTGGTGGGGGTGGGGTGTGGGTGTGGGGAGGGAGGGGGTGGTGGGGTGTGCGTGTAGGTGGTGTGGGTAGTGTGGTAGGGGTGTGGTGGTAGGGTTGGGTGGGGTTGGTTGGGGGGATGGGGTGGAGGTGAGATTTGTGTGTGTGTGTGTGTGTGTGTGTGTGTGTGTGTGTGTGTGTCTGTGCGTCTGTGCGTCTATCTGTGAGTCAGTATGTTGTGTGTCTGTATGTGTATCTTCTTGTCTGTCCGTGTGTCGTGTGTCCCTTTGTGTGTGTGTGTGTGTGTGTGTGTGTGTGTGTGTGTGTGTGTGTGTGTGTGTGCCTGGTTATGTGTGGAACTTAAGTTGAATCAGCTCCTCTCTTCCTCGGTATTCTCTTTCTTAGATACACGTAATTGACACACACACAACGGACACACAAACACACAGACACACAAAGACACGCAAACGCACACACGCACGCGCGCGCGCGCACGCGCACGTAAGTGCTCATGCGCACACGCATATACATAACTTGAACCAATCGATATAGTATCGTAAAGATCATATTATAGCGTGTAGTTCAATGTGTAGTGCTGTGTAGTTACATTTCATGTCATGTCATATCAAATGATATCATGTGAACGTGTCGTATATCAGATCAGATTTTATCTATCATATACAATGATTATGACATGACTTGATATTACATTACATTGAATAATGGTACATTCATATCGCGCTTCCAAACCGCTCAGAGCAATTTTTACAAGGCAAGGCAATGAGCTTTCAATGGCATGTCAGTTAGACACAAAGAGCACACACACACACACACACACACACACACACACACACACACACACACACACACACACACACACACACTCACATACACACACACACATACATACACACACACACACACACATACATACACACACACACACACACACACACACACACATACATACACACACACACACACACACACACACACACACGCCCGAGCGCTCATACACACACATACACACTCAGTGACACACTCAGTGACACACCCATGCACGCACGCACGCTCACACACACAGACACAGACACACACACACACACACACACAACGCAAGAATCAAAAGAAAAGATATAGAACCATAGAAAAAAAAAAAAAGCACATAAAAAGAATCGTAATGAGCCCAGATACGATTTTTTTATTTTTTGTATTTTTTTTAATAGAAAATTGAAAGATAAAATCATTTATCAAAGAAATAATTGGACAAAAAAAAAAATCACTATATTATTACAAGTGATAAATATTACAACAACCCCTACCCCCCTTCCCCTTGTGTATGTGTGTGTGTGTGTGTGTGTGTGTGTGTGTGTGTGTCCGGGTTCATACCTCCACCCCCACCCCCATACCTGTCAATTTCACCCCCCCACCCCCCTCCCCCTCCCCCCCCCCCCTCCCCCACGGACAGACCCTGAACAAGGAGCAAGGCATCCACTGGGTGAAGGCAGAGCGGCTGCCTACCTTCCTGCACAGTGACTGCTACTTCGAGTTCCGCCTGGCGCACGTGCTGGCCCAGGTCAGGCTGACCGACAAGCAAGGTCGCTTCGTCCTGGCCAAGGTCGACTTCACTCCGAGGCCCCCAAAGACCAAGAGGGAGGACGAAGACGTGAGTTTCAGTTTCAGTTTCAGTTTTCAGTAGCTCAAGGAGGCGTCACTGCGTTCGGACAAATCCATATACGCTACACCGCCACATCCTGCCAAGCAGATGCCTGACCAGCAGCGTAACCCAACTGTCAGGCCTTGAGAAAAAAAAAAAAAAAAAAAAAAAAGAGAAAAAAAAAAAAAACCCATAAAAAAAGAACAACAACTACTAATAATAATATGTATAAGGCACAAAAACTTGATGAAGTCTACTATAAGCATACAAAAAACAACAACAAAACAACACAGCAAAACAACTAAGTAACTAACGAAGTAACTAAGTAACTAAGTAAGTAAGTAAGTAAGTAACTAACTGATAATTCAAAAATGAAAAGAAAAAAAAAGACGTAAGTGGAGTGGTTGGTGGTGGTTGGTGTGGTGGAGGGTGGAGGAGGGAGGACGGTGGGTGTGAGTGCGGGGTGTGCGTGTGTGTGTGTGTGGGTGGGGGGGGGGGGAACTGAAACTGTAGCTACAGCTACCGGCCAAGGTTGACTCCAAATCCAGTCCCCATCCAACCCCCACCCCCCCCATGCCCCACGCCGCCCCCCACCCCCCACCCCCCCACCACCACCACCCTCGCCTTCCAAGACCAAGAAGGAAGACGAAGACGTAAGTGATGAGTGTGGGGTGGATGGTTGGTGGGTGGGTAGTGGTAGGTAGTGGAGGCTGTAGGAGGGTGGGCGTGTGGGTGTGTGGGGGATGGGAAGCTGTTGACCAAGGTCGACTTCAATCTCAGCCTCCCCCCCCCCCCGCCGCCCCCCCCCCCCCCCCCCGTCCGACCCCCTCCGAACACCCCCTCAGCCCCCCCCCCCGACCTAGAAGGAAGACAAAGGCGTAAGTGGGTATGGTGTGGTGGGTGGTGTGGTGTGGTGTGGTGGGTGGTGTGGTGTGGTGGGCGTTGGACGGTGGGTGTTGGTGGGGTTTTGGTGCTGGTGGAAAATTGCCGCTATAGTCGTAGTCTAGTAGTGGTAGTAGTAGTAGTAGCAGCAGCAGCAGCAGCAACAATAGTAAGCAAGCAATAGTAGTAGTAGTAGTAGTAGCTTCTGTTGACTCCTCTACTTTCTCCACCACCTTCCCACTAATACTGCAACTGCTGCCGTTGATACAGATGTTGATAATAATAATAATAATAATAATAATAATAATAATAATAATGATATTTATATAGCGCTGAATCTTGTGCAGAGACAAATCAAAGCGCTTTCGCACCAGTCATTCACACGCATGCATAACTCTAAAACTGTAGAAACTAAAAGACAAGGAAGAGGCAGGCAAGGGAAGCTATTTTGGGAAGTGGGTTTTAAGGCCAGACTTGAAAGAGCTGAGTGTGGAGACTTGACGAAGCGAAAGAGGAAGTTCATTGAACATGATGACACAACTGCTTCAATGCCTGCTCCACCCCCACCTCCTCCTCCCCCCCCCTCACCTATCCTCTTCCTCCTCCTCCTACTACTGCTACTACTGATGATAATGATGCGACTACTACTACTATTACTACTATTATTATTACTTTTATTGCTGTTGCTGTTGTAACTACTACTGCTGCTGCTGCTTCTACGACCACTGCTACTACTACTACTACTACTGCTGCTGATGATGGTGCAACTACTACTACTATTAATACTAATATCATTACTGTTATTGCTGTTGCTGCTGTTACTACTACTGCTGCTGCTGCTGCTTCTACTACCACTGCTACCACTGCTACTACTATCACTACTTTAAATGATAATAATAAGAACAAAATAAGGATAGTAATAATAATAATGATAATGGTAACGATAATACTGCTGCTACAGCTACAACTGCTGCTCCTTCAACAACCACTGCTACTACTACTATAAATGATAAAAATAAGAACACAATAATGATGATGATGATGATGATGATGATAATAATAATAATAATAATAATATTATAATAATAATAATAATAATAATAATAATAATAATAATAATAATAATACCACTCCTTAGCCCCCCCCCCCCCAAACCCACACCCACCAGAATACAGAATACAGAATACTGTATTATCTCAACAAGAGAAATTCATCATCCTTGTTGCCCCCCCCCCCTTTTTTTGTGCAGAAGAAGGTGGACCTGAAGGAGACCTACATGAAGCAGATGTACGTGTGCATGGGAGAGACGGCCACCACCAGCAGCACCACGGACAGCTGGTTCAGCCTGGCCAAGGAGGCCCACGTGGCGGACCCTACCTACGTGTCCCTGTCCCGCCCCGTCAGCGCCTCGCGACCGGCCTCCTCGTCCGTCGCTGCCGTCACTGGCGTCACTTCCGTCACTGGCGTCACTTCCGCGGCGATGGTTGCTGCGTCCCCCTCCACCCGCCCTGCTAGCGCTTGTGTCAGGTGAGACTAGACTAGACTAGACTAGACTAGAATAGAATAGAATAGAATAGAATAGAATATATTTTATTGTCATGAAACCGTAAGGTTTATAAGACACAAGTGCAATGGTAAATGAATGAATGAATGAATGAAAAACACACAATTGATCAATCGGTTAATGCAGTTAAATTGCAGCATAAACAAATGTTCCTGATCTTGTTTGTATATATTCATCATCAGTTAGCATCACCTGACTGGGAATATTTCCTGTGTTATTCGAATTTTGAATATCTTTGAGAGTGTGCAGGGGTGATGGTGGTTGGTGGTGGTAGTGGTGGTCTCCCCTTTCCAACCCCCCCCACCCCTCTCCGCGCTTGCGCCTGTGTCAGGTGAGAGTGTGCAGGGGGTGATGGTGGTTGGTGGTGGTGGTTGTGGGGTAGGGAGGGGGGGGTGGCACAGCTACATCAGATAGACAAGACAGTGATAACGTCAACGTCTCCAATGATCTCAACTCTTCAGTGTCTTTCATTCTCTCTGTCCCTCTCTCCCTCCCTCCCTCTCTCCCTCTCTCTCCCCCTCCCTCTCTCTCTCCCTCCCTCTCTCCCTCCCTCCCTCTCCCTCCTTCTCTCCCTCCCTCTCTCTCCCTCCCCCTCTCCCTCCCTCTCTCCCTTCCTCCCTCTGTCCCTTCCTCTCTCTCTCTCCCTTTCTCCCTCCCACTTTCTCTCTCCCTCCCCCTCTCCCTCCCCCCCTCTCTCTCTCTCCCTCCTTCTGTCCCTCCCTCCCTCCCTCTCTCCCTCCCTCTCTCCTCCCTCCCTCTCTCCCTCCCTCTCTCTCTCCCTCCCCCTCTCCCTCCCTCTCTCCCTCCCTCTCTCTCTCTCACTCTCTCCCTCCCTCTCTCTCTCTCTCCCTCCCTCTCTCTCTCCCTCTCCCTCCCCCTCTCTCTCTCATCCACCCACCCCCCACGTTCTCTTTCTGTTGTATATTTCAATCATCCCCCCCACCTCCTCACTCCCTCCCCTCTCCTCCCCCCCCCCACACACACCCC
>NC_134895.1:7932732-7947732 GCF_041734735.1 Babylonia areolata | reverse complement strand
CCACCACCATCAACACCACCACCACCACTACCACCACTACCACCAAACAACAACCACCACCACCACCACCAAACAACCAATATTCCTCACAGTCACGGCAGCAGAGCTCCGCCACCAGCGTGACGGAGGATCGGGGTCCCCCCAAGAAGACCAGGCCGAAGACGGCGCCCCCGCAGCGGAAGAGCAGCACGTGCAGCGCGGAGAGCGCCAGCAGCAGCCAGTCGCTGTTCCAAGGCGGCCAGCGCATGGAGGGGCTGCTGCAGGCCCTCTACCACGAGAAGGACTCGGGGCACTTCTTCAGGGCCTACCTGAGAAAGGCAGAGAACAAGGTGAGGTGGGTGATGGTGGTGGTGATGATGGTGATGATGATGGTGATGATGATGATGGTGATGATGATGATCGTGATGGTGATGATGGTGATGATCATGATGGCGATGATGGTGATAGTGATGATGATGGTCATGATGATGATGGTGATGATGGTGATGGTGATGATAATGGTGATGATGGTGATGATTGTGATGATGATGATAGTGATGGATGACAGATGAAATTAGGCTGCTAATAGAGGAACGTAAAATAATTCATAAATTAGCTAAACAAACTAACAAACCAGAAGACTGGCAACAATTTCGGTGTTTTAGGAACTATGTTACATATAGAGAAAAACAAAGACAGCTTGAGTATATCACCAATTTAGAAAATAAGATAACAACTTCATCCAATTTTGGAACAAAAGAATGGTGGAAACTTGTTAAGTCATTTTTGAGAAAGAAAGGTGTTGGGTCAGATGAAATTCCCCCTATTATATCTAATGGTATTGTCTATTATAAAAACAAAGATAAAGCTGATGTTTTTAACAACTTTTTCATTTCACAATCCACTCTTGAAGACAGCGAAAAAGATTTACCTGATATTCCATTCCTCGACTTAGAACTTACAGACATAGCGCTTACTACTTCTGATGTTGAAGGTGTTATTCTAAATCTAAATAAAAATAAAGCGGTAGGGCCAGATCTTGTCCATAACAGATTGTTAATTGCCTCATTGCCAGCCATTCTAGACCCACTAACCAGGATTTTCAACAAAAGCCTTCATGAATCAAAATTTCCTCTGGTATGGAAAACAGCACATGTAAATCCTCTGCATAAAAAAGCTTCGAAGGAACTTTGTAGTAATTACCGTCCAATCTCTTTGCTTAGCTGTGTTGGTAAAGTCCTTGAGAGATGCATCCATAAGCAAGTTTACAAGTTTTTTTCATCAAATCATATTTTATCTCCTTCCCAGTCAGGTTTTATTCCTGGTGATTCGACAGTAAATCAGTTGCTCTGTATTTATAATGACTTATGCTCATCTTTTGATAATGGAGTCACAACCCAGGCTGTGTACTTTGATATATCTAAAGCTTTTGATCGAGTTTGGCATAAGGGACTTCTTCTGAAGTTAAGAGCGAATGGCATACGAGGCAAATTACTTGACTGGTTTTCCGATTACCTCTCTAACCGTATCCAAGCAGTTGTTATAAAGAGTGATAAGTCTGATTACAAAGGAATACCCGCAGGTGTTCCTCAAGGCTCTGTACTTGGTCCACTATTATTCCTTATCTATATCAATGATATTGTATACGACATCCATTCAAACATTAAGCTATTTGCAGATGATACAAGTATGTCCTTAGCACTAAATAACCCAAACATCCGTGCACAAACACTCAATTCTGACTTAGAAAAGATAGATTCTTGGGCTAAGCGATGGAAAGTCAAATTTAATGAGGGGAAAACAGAGTTATTAAATTTTTCTCGAAACACTGACACAATTTTACCTCTTACTTTTGGCATCACACCATTACAAAGTACAGATACACATAAACATCTAGGCGTCATACTCCAAAACAACTGTAAATGGGAGGAACATATTAAAAGTATAATCAATGCTGTAACTATGTTGGTTTCTTGTCTTAAGACGTATAAGTACAAGTTAAATAGGCGAGCATTAGAAATCATGTACAAATCATTCATATTACCACATTTTGACTATGCTGATATTGTTTGGGATAATTGCACAGATGCACAATCAGATTCTCTGGAAAATTTACAGCTTGATGCATTAAGAACCATAACTGGAGCTGTTCGTGGGACAAGCCACCAAAAAATATACCAAGAATCAGGGTTCTGTACACTTAAGGAAAGAAGGAAAAGACACAAACTTGTGCATTATTTCAAGATGGTTAACGGTCTATGCCCTAACTACCTAAATGGTCTTGTTCCTGGTCTTGTTTCAGACAATAACCCTTACCATAGACGCAGGTCATTGGAACGCACCGTACCAAGATTTCACACCGAACTCTATCGGAAATCATTCATACCATCTACTACTTATCTCTGGAATTCTCTACCTGATTATGTTAAAACCAGCAATTCCTTAAGCCAGCTTAAACATTACCTATGTGCTAACGATGCTGTAGTGCCTAGCTATTATTACTATGGTAAACGGAAGGAACAAATCATTCACTGTCGACTTCGTCTAGGGATTAGTGACTTAAGAGAAGATATGTTCAACAGACATTTAATAAACGACCCACTTTGTGCTTGTGGCACTGCAAGCGAAACTGCTGAACATTATTTATTATTTTGTCAAGACTTTCATATGGCTCGGGCAAACACAATCTTAAATTTATCTCCAAACTACATTCACGTTAAAATTCTGTTGCATGGAGATCCTGTTCTCCAAAATCATACAAATATATTCATATTTCAAACTGTCCACCAGTTTATCTCCGATTCAAATAGATTTTAGCTTAGAAAGTATTGTGAAGAAAGAGTACAACATGATTCTATTCGTAAAATATATGTTGAATTTTTTGACTGACCAAATATTCAAGGTGAATGGATTGGCCAATGATCTGTTAGAATTTCTCCTCTCCCCTCTGTTCCCCCTCCTCCACCACCTTACCCTCCATTCTTCTAAATTTTCTTCTTCTTCTTCGTGTTTTTCTTCTATTAGGCCAATTACTTTGGTGATAATAAATTTAATCTCATGTTAATATTGATATTAGCATTATTTTACTATATTATGTACTGTTTGTTTATTTGTTTTATTTCATCATTACATTACTTACTGTTTATGCATGTTATTTCATACAAGTCATAATATGGTTCATCTGCCGTCATGATAAAATTGAAGTGCAACGTTGTGAGCACAGTATAAGCTTTAAGCTTGTTGATGCTCTTTTGTCATTCAATGCATTGTAATCATGTGTATTGTTGAATAATTAAAGTTTATTTAAACCATAGTGATGGTGATGATAATGGCGATGATGATGATCGTGATGATGATAATGGTGATGATCATGATGGTGATGATCATGATGGTGATGATGGTGATGATGATGATGATGGTGATGATGGTGATGATAATGGTGATGATGATGATCGTGATGGTGATGATGGTGGTGATGATGGTGATGATGATGGTGATGATTGTGATGGTGATGATGGTGATGATGATGATGATGGTGATGATGATGATGGTGACGATGATGATGATGATGATGATGGTGATGGTGATGATAATGGTGATGATGATGATCGTGATGATGATGGTGATGATGATGGTGATGATGATGATGGTGATGATGATGGTGATGATGATGATGATGATGATCGTGATGGTGATGATGATCATGATGATGATGGTGATGATAATGGTGATGATGATGATCGTGATGATGATGGTGGTGATGATGATGATGATGATGGTGGTGATGATGGTGATCGTGATGGTGATGGTGATGATGGTGATGATGATGATGATCGTGATGGTGATGGTGATGATGGTGATGATGATGATGATGATGGTGATGATGATGATGGTGATAATGGTGATGATCGTGATGATGATGATGATGATGATGATGATGATGATGGTGGTGGTGGTGATGGTGATGATCATGGAAATAATGATGATGATCACGGTGGTGATGATGATGATGATGATGAGGAGGAGGAGGAGGAAAGAGGAGGAGGAGGAGGTAGAGGAGGAGGAAATGAATAGTTATATAGCGCCTATACTCGGTCAGAGACCACGTTTTAGGCGTTTTACAAACACAGAGTCATTTTGCACGACAGGCTGCCAACCTGGGTAGTCGGGCCGACAAGAGAGCTGCCTATGCGCGCTCATCATTCGTTTCCTGTGTCTTTCAGTCGGGGTTCATTCACACACACACACACACACACACACACACACACACACACACACACACACACACACACACTTTCTCTCTCTCTCTCTTTCTCTCTCTCTCTCTCTCACAGACACACACAGACACACAGACACACACACACACACACACACACACACGACATGTAACGGTGGAGACAGTATTGTAGGCGCACAGATAGGTTTATAAGTAACATGTATGTAATTGTAATGTACGTAAGTATGTATGCCGGTTGTAGGTTGATGGTCATGTGTCCGACTAGGAAGCAAGTATCCATCCATCCATGCTTTAATTCATCCATCCATCCATTCACCCATCCACCCATCTATCCATCCATCCATCCATCCATTCACCCATCCATTCACCCTTCCACCCATCCATCCATCCAACCACCCACCCATCCACCCATCCACCCATCTATCCATCCATCCATCCATCCACCCACTCATCCATCCATCCATCCATTCACCCATCCATTCACCCATCCATTCACCCATCCATCCATCCATCCATCCAACCACCCACCCATCCACCCATCTATCCACCCATCCATCCATCCACCCATCCATCCATCCAACCACCCACCCATCCACCCATCCACCCATCTATCCACCCATCCATCCATCCAACCACCCACCCATCCACCCATCTATCCACCCATCCATCCAATCCATCCACCCATCTATCCATCCATCCATCCATTCACCCATCCACCCATCCATCCACCCACCCATCCACCCATCTATCCACCCATCCATCCATCTATCCACCCATTCACCCATCCACCCATCCATCCACCCACTCATCCATCCATCCACCCACCCACCCACCCACCCATCCATTCAGCCACCCACCCACCCATCCATCCATCCACCCATCCATCCATCCACCCACCCATCCATCCATCCATCCACCCATCCATCCACCCACCCACCCACCCACCCATCCAATCCATCCATCCATCCACCCACCCATCAACCCACCCATCCATCCAATCCATCCATCCATCCACCCACCCATCCATCCAATCCATCCATCCATCCATCCATCCATCCACCCACCTATCCATCCATCCAATCCAATCCATCCATCCACCCACCCATCCACCCATCCATCCATCCATTCATCCACCCAATCAATCCATCCAATCCAATCCATCCATCCAATCCATCCATCCACCCACCCACCCACCCACCCATCCATCCATCCATCCACCCAATCCATCCATCCAATCCACCCACCCATCCACCCATCCATCCATCCACCCAATCCATCCATCCATCCAATCCATCCATCCACCCATCCATCCATCCATCCACCCACCCATCCATCCATCCAATCCATCCATCCATCCATCCATCCAATCCATCCATCCATCCAATCCATCCATCCACCCATCCATCCACCCACCCATCCATCCAATCCATCCATCCATTTACCCACCCATCCATCCATCCAATCCATCCATCCATCCATTCATCCACCCACCCACCCACCCATCCATCCATCCACCCACCTATCCATCCATCCAATCCAATCCATCCATCCACCCACCCACCCACCCATCCATCCATCCACCCAATCCATCCATCCATCCAATCCAATCCATCCACCCATCCACCCACCCAATCCATCCATCCACCGAATCCATCCAATCCAATCCAATCCATCCATCCACCCATCCAATCCACCCATCCATCCAATCCAATCCATCCATCCACCCATCCACCCACCCACCCATCCATCCATCCATCCACCCATCCAACCATCCACCCAATCCACCCATCCATCCATCCAACCAATCCACCCATCCACCCTTCCATCCAATCCAATCCATCCATCCATCCATCCATCAGTTTGCCTGACGCAAGGACTGTGTGTGTGTGTGTGTGTGTGTGTGTGTGTGTGTGTGTGTGTGTGTGTGTGTGTGATGGTGGGACAGAAATGGCTGGACAGTGCCCAGTTCTGGGAGGAGCTCCAGGAGTACCGGACCCTCTTCTACCAGGATTCCCTTGACCCCTTTGTCGTCAAGAAGCGCGCGCAGGTGGGTAGGGTGGGGTGGGGGTGGAGGGGTAGATACCATGATAGCGTATGTAGGTATGATAGTCAGTTAGTCAGTCGTGCCCGACTATGACCATCACAACAGCAGAGGATCGCAACTGCTGTCCCTACTATCTAGGCTAGAATTTGATTATAGTCGAAAGTGTCTTCTCCAAGTTACGTCCCCACTCTCTCGACCAAGAGGGTTTTAGGACAGTCGGTGTTGGGATGGTTCCCAAAGGCCAGCTAGCCCCAAACGTGGCAGCACTAAGAGCCAGTGCAATTTTGCCTCCCCGTAGTCCTTCACTAGTGGAGTGATGGCCTAGAGGTAACGCGTCCGCCTAGGAAGCGAGAGAATCTGAGCGCGCTGGCTCGAATCACGGCTCAGCCGCCGATATATTCTCCCCCTCCACTAGACCTTGAGTGGTGGTCTGGACGCTATTCATTCGGATGAGACGATAAACCGAGGTCCCGTGTGCAGCACGCACTTAGCGCACGTAAAAGAACCCACGGCAACAAAAGGGTTGTTCCTGGCAAAATTATGTAGAAAAATCCACGTCAATAGGAAAAACAAATAAAACTGCACGCAGGAAAAATGCAAAAAAAAAAAATGGGTGGGGCTATAGTATAGCGACGCGCTCTCCCTGGGGAGAGCAGCCCGAATTTCACACAGAGAAATCTGTTGTGATAAAAAGAAATACAAAATACAAAAATACAAACACAAAATACTACGGTAACATCCGACGCTAAGCACTCGGCCAACAGCAAAGTGAAAGCTGTTTGATCAGTGCTATCATCACTGCGATGGGAATCCCTTTACAGCTTAGTCTTTTATCAAGGATTTATTTTGACTCTCAAACTAGGAGGCAAGATTGCACTGGCTCTTTGTGCTGCAGCCTTGGGCTGGGCTAGCTGGCCTTTGGGGACCATCCCCAACGCTGACTGTTCTAAAAAAAACAACAAAAAAAAACCCTCTTGGCCGAGAGAGTGGGGATGTAACTTGGGCAAGACACCCCATAATAATCAAATTCTGGCCCAGATGGTCGGAACAGCAGTTGCCTCCACTGTTGTTTTGGTTTGTCATTATGGGACAGAACTGTACTGGTTTCCGCGTACTGGTGATACGCTAACTCTAATGCGTTGAAACCTATTCTTTTCGGCAGAAGGTCTTTTCCTTTGCTCTCATTTTTAAATACCTCATTTTGTACACAGATCAGCGGATCTGTTCTGCTTGTTTACAATGAAGACTTTTGAGCAAATGCTTCTAAGTATGTACATTCATTACAGTAGTGTTTATTTCTGTTCAAACACTCGATAAACGGACATGATTACAATCCGATTTTTGTTTTGTTTTTGTGTGTGCAACATTATGATTATTGAGCCGAAGGTTCGACCTTCTTACCGCCTTTTTCAGGATGGTTTAGGCTTGGTTAGGATGGGGAATGGGGGTTGGGAGGTAGGGGGAGGGGAGCGGAGGGGAAGACAGGGGGGAGGAGGGCAGGGGAGGAGAGGGGAGGGGAGGGGAGGGGTGGGGCAGGGTAGGGTGGGTGGGAAGGAAGGGACCGTAGAGAGTGCAGTGTATTTCATTCATACGAAGAACATTCCTTCGGGTTGTTCTGGGCTTCTTTCACGCGTTGAACAAGTTCGTTCGTTTATTTATTTATAGTCTGTTCATCCAACATGATGATATTAGATTGAAAATGAATGATATTATTATCATCATTTTGGATTATTATCATTTCTATCATAATGATAATTGTTATTATCAATTAGAAATCGACATTTCTGTGTATTCGAATGAAAAGGGGGGCGGTTGAGGTGGAAGGGAGGGGCGGGGGGTGGGGGGTGGGGGGTGAGGAGGAGAGGACTAAGAAAGGAAGAGAGAGAGAGAGAGAGACAGACAGACAGAGAGAGAGAGAGAGAGAGAGAGAGAGAGAGAGAGAGAACAGAACGTGGAAAAGATAGAGTACAACATCTAAAATGGAGAGGGCGAGTGTCAGTGATTGGAGAAAGAAAAAAACATAATATTGGAAGGGTGTGTGTGAGAGGCGGGACGGGGGAAGCGAGATTAGGACAACAACAAAAAAAAAAAGATCAATAATCAAATATTGTATGCACTACTTCTGTAGATTATTATTTGAAAAGAGTTTCGTGTGGGGACCTACAATAAACAACCAACTGGACTATTTAACACATAGCTAGCTAACTTTAATAAAGAACAGTTTGAAATATATAACTTTTTCCAAAAAAATGTTAACATTTGAAACTGGTAATACGTGTTCCGCGATTTCTGGAAGCAAAAAAAAAAAGGTCTCATTAACGCGTTGAACAAATTCCACGTGCCAGCTGCATTGCTTGATTCTAACTTTTTGACACTTACACGTGACTAAATGCCTACGTTGACCGAACTACAGCCATTGGTCAGTTCCATACTACACACAGTTAGTAGCGGGTTACGACCATACCAGGCCCTTCCATCCAAGCAATGCAACTGGCTCCAGGGCTGGGGTTGTATGAGGCGATCGTGGCAGCGGTAAGTTTGCGTAGAGTATAAGAAAGTTCCTAAGTATATATAAATGGAATTAACTTTGGAATAACATAACCATGAATGGTGAGCCCTTGGAAGAAGTGACCAGCTTCAAGTACCTGGGAGCAACCCTGTCCAAATACGGCACCTGCACAGCAGAAATCCGAAATAGGATTAATTCTGCAACGGCAGCGATGGCCAGACTGAACAGGGTATGGAAGAGCAACATCAGATTTCACACAAAATTCCTGCTCTACAAGTCACTGGTGGTCTCCATCCTCTTATATGGATGTGAGACATGGACACTGTTGGCAGAAACAGAAAGAAGAATCCAAGCATTCGAAACCAAATGCTTGAGGAGACTACTACACATCTCCTACAAGGAGCACAAGACCAATGACTATGTGCGGAACCTGGTCAGCAACCTTGTTGGGCCCCAAGAACCACTGCTGGTGACTGTCAAACGACGGAAGATGGCATGGTTTGGTCACGTCATACGACATAACACCCTCTCCAAAACCATCCTGCAAGGGACTGTAGAGGGAGGGTGCAGACGGGGGCGGCAGAGAAAGAGCAACGTCAAGGAATGGACCAAAATGACGATGCCAGATCTCCTCACGACAGAACGGCGTGGCGAGCTATGACATCTTCCTCATGTCCCTCCAACGACCCCAGCGGTCGAGGGAATGAGTGAGTGAGTGAACTTTGGAATTAGGAACCTTCTTAACGGTGAACATACTCAGTGCTGCTAAGTTCGCTCGTGCTATCCACCCCAGTTCTCGGGTTGCAAGAGGCGATCTGATGAGGTGGAGTGATGGCTTTGAGGTCACGCGTCCGCCTTGGAAGCGAGAGAATCTGAGCGTGCTGGTTCGAATCACGGCTCAGCTGCCGATATTTTTCCCCCCTCCACTAGACCTTGAGTGGTGGTCTGGACGCTAGTCATTCGGATGAGACGATAAACCGAGGTCCCGTGTTTGCAGCATGCACTTTAGCGCACGTAAAAGAACCCACGGCAACAAAAGCGTTGTTCCTGGCAAAATTCTGTAGAAAAATCCACTTTGATTGGAAAAACAAATAAAACTGCACGCAGGAAAAGAATTATAAAAAAAATGGGTGGCGCTGTAGTGTAGCGACGCGCTCTCTCTGGGGAGAGCAGCCCGAATTTCACACAGAGAAATCTGTTGTGATAAAAAGAAATACAAATAGAAATACAAAATGAGGCGATCTTTGCAGCGCTAAGTTTGCTTAGAATTAAGAATGTTGCCAAGTATAATTACATGGAATTAACCTTGGAGTTAGGAACATCCTTAACGATAAGCAAACTCAGTGCTGCTGGGTTGCATATGAGGCGTTCTTTGCGGCGCCAAGTTTTCGCTTTGAGTTAAGAAAGAATGTTCCTAAATATTATATGGAATTAACCTTGGAGGTAGGAACATTCTTAAAACGATAAAGCAAAAACAAAACAACAAAAAAAAACACACACAAAAAACCAAAAAACCCCAAAAAACCCCCACCTCAGTTCTCGTGGTATAAGTCAGAAAACAATTATTCTCATCTCGCCCCATTGGTCAGGCTCTGTACTCCAAGTACATCGTGTCCGGTTCGGCCAAGGACATCGGCTGCCCCGCGTCAGTTCGGCGTGACGTGTGTCGGCGTCTGACTCCGCCCCAGGAGGAACTCTTTGACCAGGCGGAGGAGGAGGCCATCAGGACGCTGTACTCCGCCTGGATGGCCGGGCTGAGCGCTGACATGAATACTTACGACAAGGTAGGGGATTTTTTTTTTTTTTTGGTAATGTTTGTCCTTTGCTTTGAGTCGGTGGTTGCACACTCTGCAGAGACCCAGGCTTATACACACACACACACACACACACACACACACACACACACACACACACACACACACACACACACATATATATATATATATGGAATTGGAATGAACTTTTTCTTTCTCTTCGTCAGGTCTCCGCACTCAGCTCTTTCAAGGCTGGTCTTGAAACCCACCTCTTCCCAAAATAGCCTCCCTTCCCTGCCTCTTCCTTGTCTTCAGTTTTTTTTTCTTTCCAGTTTTAGAGTTATGCATGCGTGTGCATGACTGGTGCGGAAAGTGTTTTGATTTGTCTCTGCACAAGATTCAGCGCTATATAAATATAAAAAAAATATACTACTACTACTACTACTACTACTAATAATTATATATATATATATATATATATATATATATATATATATATATATATATATATACTACAGTGGATTTTTCTTTCCTTCTTCTTTAGCAGAATTTCCCCCGAAGTGACAACCGAACCCTTTCAGTTGCCGCGGTGGTGGGTTATCTCTCTTCCTTTCTTTCTTTCTTTCAACAACAGGTGGAGCTGGTGGAGGTGAAGCGACACCTGGAGACGAAGAACCAGGTGGTGCTGACCCTGCAGCGCAGCGGGCTGATCAAGGAACGGACCCTGACGCCCGAAGAGGGCGAGGAGGAGGGCAGCGGGCAGGAGGGCCAGGAGGACCCGCTGTACGACCCGGCCCTGTGGGAGGCGGTGCCCGAGGAGTTCCGGGACCTCACGCTGGACAAGCTGGTGCACAACCGCATCGAGCTGGAGCACTTCAAGCAGTTCCTGGCCGAGAAGGTGAGCTGAGAGACTTTTTTTTGTGTGTGTGTGTGTGTGTGTGTAATTGTCTATATTAAAGGTCTGAGTTGCTTTATTTGTAGCCAAGCGCTAGGCTGGTTTCACCGACTTGTTTACCACACCAGCTTTAGCAGACGCCGTTTTCAAATAAACCACTCGGGTACACGGCTACATATTTAAAAAAAAAGTTTTTTGAGGTGGGTGGGTGGGGTGGGGAAGGGAAGAAAGAGGATTGAGTGGTGGTGTGAATAGAATGGAATAGAACAGAATAGAGTAGAACAGAATAGAATAATAGAATAGATGTGTGTGTTTGTGTGTGTGTGTGTGGGTGGGGGGGGGGGGGGGCGGCGGGGGGGGGGGGGGGGGGGAGGAGGAGGTGATGGAGAGATGGGGATGGCGGGGCTGGGTTGGGGTTGGGGGTAGGGTGGTGTAAGGGAGGAGAGATGGGGACAGTTGAGATGGTGTGGGTTGAGGTTGGAACTGGAGAGATGGTTGGTTTGGTCTTTTGTGTGTTTTATTTTCAAAGTGAAGCAGCTTTTGCTCAACGTGGTATTCCTGGCCGATGTTGGGAGGCTGCGTGTAGTGGGGTGTGAGTTACAGGAGCTGGAGGGTTGTTGGAGAGACGGGAATGGTGGGGATGGGGGTAGTGGAGGAAGGTGGGTGAATGGTGGTGTTTGGAACTGGAGATACGTAGATACATACGTGCATACATACATACATACATCCCTTGGTATTTAGGATGAGATCGAGAAACGAGGACGGTGGTAGTAGTAGTTGTGATAGGTGTGGGGGTTGGTGACCAAGGGGATGGGTATAATGAAGGAGAGATGGGGCTTGGTGGGGATGGGTGTTGATCAACGAAGGTTGTAGTGGTGGTGTGTTGATGGTGTGAACCACCACCACAACCACCACCACCGCCTCCACCACCACAACCACCACCACTACCACAACCACCACCACCACCACAACCACCACCACCACCACCACCATGAACACAACCATTGTAACTATCATCATCGCCCACATCATCACCACCACCACCATCATCATCATCACGGCACCACAGCCCTCTCCTCTCTCTCTCTCTCCTACAGGTTTAAGTTAGTATGTATTTTACATTTTGTTGTCGCTGCGTGGTGATCACCATATTGTGTACTTTTGACCTCTTTCTAGGGGCTGGAGGCCTGGAGATTAAAGTTTTTGTTCTTGTTCTTGTTCTCACGCAGTACGCGGACACGGACCTGAAATGCTGGATGGATATCGAGGCGTGGCGGAGGATCTCACCCTCGGAGGAGAAGAAGCGGGACCAGAAGGCCAAGGACATCAAGAAGGCCTACCTCAACAAGAAGTACTTCTTCGGCCCCAACTCCCCGGCCGGCAAAGAGGGCCAGGGGAAGGTAAGGCGTAATTGTAGTGTGAAGTGGTTTTATCAACCTGGTCCACAACACTCAGCTTATAATTATCACAGATTGACGTAAGTTTACAGTTGGGCCAACAGCAAAATGACAGCTGTATTATCAATGGTTTCTCCATTGCAATGGGAAATAATTTACAGCTTAGTCTTTCTTGAAGAACTTCTTCTTCTTCTGCGTTCGTGGGCTGCAACTCCCACGTTCACTCGTATGCACACGTGTATGACCGTTTTTACCCCACCATGTAGGCAGCCATACTCCGCTTTCGGGGGTGTGCATGCTGGGTGTGTTCTTGTTTCCATAACCCACCGAACGCTGACATGGATTACAGGATCTTTAACGTGCGTATCTGATTTTCTGCTTGTATATACACACGAAGAGGGTTCAGGCACTAGCAGGTCTGCACATGTGTTGACATGGGAGATCGTAAAAATCTCCACCCTTTACCCACCAGGCGCCGTCACCGTGATTCGAACCCGGGACCCTCAGGTTGAAAGTCCAACAAAGCGTTGGAACCACTCGGCTATTGCGCCCGTCTTTCTTGAAGAACAATGACTGTCAAACTTTGAGGCAAGATCTCACTGGCTCTTAGTGCTGCAGCCTTGGGTGGGCTAGCTGGCCTTTGGGAACCATCCCAGCGCCGACTGCCCTGAAGAAAAACTCTCTTGGCCGAGAGAGTGGGGATGTAAGTTTGGCAAGACACTCTCGATAGTTGGGACAGCCAGTTGCTTCCTCTGCTGTTCTGATGGTCACAGTCGGACACGACTAACTATCATAATTATATAAGTAGTATCATCAAGAACCAGCCTGCACAGCCACCAGAGGGCTTATCGCCAAGGACCCTCTTCTCAATGATCTCAGTATCCGAGGAAGCTGCCATGATCATCTTCAGTTAGCAGTAGCTCTCTGTGTTGTGAATGGGTACCTGACTCTGGTTGGGGGAAGGTTAACTCTCTCCATACGAACGGCGAAAGAGACGACGTTAACAGCGTTTCACCCCAATTACCATCATCAAAATATTACAAGCGGAAGGCTCTTATACTGAAGAGGTGAATGTTGACAAAGAATACCACAATTCTGACGACGGAAGCTAAAGGTTGGGTCGTTCAGACACCCACTGGACATCCGAGGGGTCTGTGTAGAGGAGAAGAGAGGACTGGCCGTACTGAGTGAGTTAAAACGGCGGAAGGAGAGGACTGGGCCCCACCTTCCTATGTACGAGTATACCCGAACCCTAGACACAGTGGATGTGAACTCACTGCTCTTGGTGGCTGGAAACGGTCATTCACCTTTTTAACTTATGTTGTTATCAATGCTTGTATATATATATATATATATATATATATATATATATATATATATATATATATATATATATATATATATATATATATATATATATATTGATGTTGTTTATTGTTGTTGCTCGTTTAGATCATGTTTTATTTGAAAATTTCGCAATGACAAGAATGTCTTGTATGAAATTCAAACGCATCCAACTCGCTTGTCGATACCATATTTGTTCCTGGGAAGAAAGAGAGTAATTACAATCCTTGTGGTTCGTTTTGTTGTTTTTAAAGCATTTTGTTGGATGCATGTCACGTAGTGTGGGGAAGGGAATAAGTGATAACAGCGGTTGCTGAGATGATATCAGACCCTCTTTGGTCTTAAATATTTGAACACACACGTTAAGGCACTTGCGGCTAAGGTCTGCACGAATGTTGACCAGGGAAATGGAGAGAGAAATCAAATCCACCAGGCGCCGATATCGGAATCGAACCTAGGACCCAGGATGAATGGGATTAAGGCACAAACAGGTCTTCACACACAGTTGACCTAGGAGGTCGGAAAAACAATTCCATATCGGGACCAACCAAGTCCACCTCTGTCCCACTTGTCCTAAGTGAAAAGACACCACTGTCCAACTTTTGCTCAATGGAAATGAAACAGTCCCACTTGTCCAAAATGGAAATGCACCTCTGTCCCGCTTGTCCTAAATGGAAATGCACCTCTGTCCCACTTGTCCTAAATGAAAATACACCACTGTCCAACTTTTGCTAAATGGAAATGCAACTCTGTCCCACTTGTGCTAAATGGAACTGTAACTGTTGCCCACTTGTGCTAAATGGAAATGTGACTCTGTCCCACTTGTGCTAAATGGAAATGT
>NC_134895.1:7880232-7887732 GCF_041734735.1 Babylonia areolata | reverse complement strand
ACAATGTGGAATGAACAGTTAATTAGGCAAGAAAAGAAGAAGAAGAAGAAGAAGAAGAAGAAGAAGAAGAAGAAGAAAGAAAAAAAGCAAGAAGGCTGTGATACTGTGACTATTATTCACAACATACGTACGTACTGGGGACGACTTCAATTCTTTTGAAGAAAACGAGCAAACTGGACACTTGATCGTCAGTTATTCCCAGAAAATAAAATGCATAATTAAGTCACTTCCTTCCGTTGGAACCGTAACTCTGTACCTCTCTCGAACCACGCAGATAAAGTCATTGGCTCTGGCACAATGCCGCTGGAGTAAAAAAAAAAAACAACAACAAAAAACAAAAAACAAAATGGAGTGATGGCCTAGAAGTAACGCGTCCGCCTAGGAAGCGAGAGAATCTGAGCGCGCTGGTTCGAATCACGGCTCAGCCGCCGATATTTTCTCCCCGTCCACTAGACCTTGAGTGGTGGTTTGGACGCTAGTCATTCGGATGAGACGATAAACCGAGGTCCCGTGTGCAGCACGCACTTAGCGCACGTAAAAGAACCCCCCCGGCAACAAAAGGGTTGTTCCTGGCAAAATTCTGTAGAAAAATCCGCGTCAATAGGAAAAACAAATAAAACTGCACGCAGGAAAAATACAAAAAAAAAAGAAAAAAAAAAAGGGTGGAGCTGTAGTATAGCGACGCGCTCTCCCTGGGGAGAGCAGCCCGAATTTCACACAGAGAAATCTGTCGTGATAAAAAGAAATACAAAAAAACAAAAAACAAAACAAAAAAAAAGGAGAGAAAAAACAAACAAAAAACAAACCCTAGCATAAAACGCAAGGGGTTTATTATACCCCCGCTGCTCAGCCTCACCACAAAAAAAACAAAAAAAACAAAAACAAAAATCGAGAAGGTCACGTACGTGGTGGTGGTACCCAGGTCTGGGTTCCCTGGATGTTGCTGGTACCCAGATGTCTGAGGTCCATGGATGTTGCTGGTACCCACGTGTCTGAGGTCCATGGATGTTGCTGGTACCCAGGTGTCTGAGGTCCCTAGATGTTGCTGGTACCCAGGTGTCTGAGGTCCATGGATGTTGCTGGTACCCACGTGTCTGAGGTCCATGGATGTTGCCGGTACCCAGGTGTCTGAGGTCCCTAGATGTTGCTGGTACCCAGGTGTCTGAGGTCCATGGATGTTGCTGGTACCTAGGTCTGAGGTCCCCTGGATGTTGCTGGTACCTAGGTCTGAGGTCCCCTGGATGTTGCTGGTACCTAGGTCTGATGTCCCCCTGGATGTTGCTGGTACCTAGGTCTGATGTCCCCTGGATGTTGCTGGTACCTAGGTCTGAGGTCCCCTAGATGTTGCTGGTACTTAGGTCTGATGTCCCCCTGGATGTTGCTGGTACCTAGGTCTGAGGTCCCCTGGATGTTGCTGGTACCTAGGTCTGAGGTCCCCTGGATGTTGCTGGTACCTAGGTCTGATGTCCCCCTAGATGTTGCTGGTACCTAGGTCTGAGGTCCCCCTGGATGTTGCTGGTAACTCGGTCTGAGGACCATGGATGTTGCTGGTACCTAGGTCTGAGGTCCCCCTAGATGTTGCTGGTACCTAGGTCTGAGGTCCCCCTAGATGTTGCTGGTACTTACGTCTGAGGTCCCCCTAGATGTTGCTGGTACCTAGGTCTGAGGTCCCCTGGATGTTGCTGGTACCTAGGTCTGATGTCCCCTGGACGTTGCTGGTACCTAGGTCTGAGGTCCCCTGGATGTTGCTGGTACCTAGGTCTGAGATCCCCTGGATGTTGCTGGTAACTAGGTCTGAGGACCATGGATGTTGCTGGTACCTAGGTCTGAGGTCCCCCTAGATGTTGCTGGTACCTAGGTCTGAGGACCATGGATGTTGCTGGTAACTAGGTCTGATGTTGGTGGTACCCAGGTCTGATGTTGATGGTACCTAGGTCTAAGGTCCCTGGATGTTGCTGGTACCCAGGTGTCTGGGGTCCATGGATGTTGCTGGTACCTAGGTCTGATGTTGCTGGTACCTAGGTCTGATGTTGCTGGTACCTAGGTCTGAGGTTAGCTAATGTTGGTTTCGTGACAACGTTCTCTGTGTTTGACACCACTTTAAGGTCAAGTCCTGTTTTAGCATTCTAAATCATTGCACCTTTTTTTTTTTTTTTTAATTATTATAATTTTTTTTTACCAGCATTTTTGTTGTTGTTGTTGGTGGTGATGAAACGATATTACCATTAGTAGATGTTGTAAACCCATTTTCAGTGGATTTCGACTCTTGTGTTTTTTTTTTTTTTTTTTTTTTTTTTTTTTTTTACGTTATTTTACTCGAATTCTGATGCGGATTCAGTCACAAAACTAACGTGCCGTCATCTTGTTTTTTTAACCGTTTTTCGTCCCAACAAACCATGGAAACGTAACCAATAGGTGCAATAATGTAGGATGCTATAGGTAGGACATTGGCTGGCCACTTTATAAGGCTACCTATTCATGTACCAACGATGTAGGTCACAGGTATTGCTTGCTTTCGATTTCTGGGCAATACTTATTATTATTACTACATGTACTTTAACGGTCAGTAGCCAAGAGGGATGTGTCAACTAATGAACCGACGTGGAAACCATGAAGGTTACACTTTGTGCACGCATGCATCATTATTGCTGTCCAGGGTTAAAAGAAAAATTTTTTTAAAAAAAAGAAAGAAGAAAGTCACATTGAAAATATGCGACAGTGATTTCGTTGAAAAAAAAAATTGCTATGGAGGTAGGACGAATAGGGTTCCTTGATCCTCAATATGTTCGAGTCCCGTAAAGGAAGGTGGCAAGACAACCGAAGACATAAAATTTGTATTATATCATATTACTTTTTTTATATATATATAATTTGTCACAACAGATTCGTCTATGTGAAATTCGGCTGCTCTCCCCAGGGAGAGTGCCTCGCTACACTGAGAACGCCATACATTTTTTTTTGTTGTAATTTTTTCTTGCCTGCCGTTTTTATTTATTTATTTATTTTTTCCTATCGAAGTGGATTTTTCTACAGAATTCTGCCAGGGACAAACCTTTTGTTGCCGTGGGTTCTTTTACGTGCACAAAGTGAATGCTGCTGCGCACGGGACATCGGTTTATCGCCTCATCCGAATGGCTAGCGTCCAGACCACCTCTCAAGGTCTAAGTGGAGGGGGAGAAAATACTGGCGACTGTGCCGGGATTCGAACCAGTGCGCTCAGATTCTCTCGCTTCCTAGGCGGACGCGTTACCTCTAGCTAGGCCATCACTCCACTAAATCAAAAGAAAAAGAAAGAAAAGAAAGGTAGACTAAAGGAAGAGGAAAATAGAAACCAAACCAACCAACCAACCAACCAACCAACCAAACAAACAAAAAACAAAAAAAAAAAAAAAAAAAAAACACACCCAAAAACAAACACCCCCCCTGCCCACCCCGCCCGCTTCCAAAAAAAAAAAAAAAAAAAAAAAAAGAAAAAAAAGAAAAGAAAAGAAAAGAGAGTTAAAAATGGGAAAGAAAAGTTAACCAGAAAGGTAAAGGAAAAAAAAAAGAAGCCAAGGTTTAGAAAGAAAGGACAGGTCTTATCGATTACAAAGCGACTTAAATCTGTAGGAGTGAGAATGGAAACGAACGTATAATTTGTGTAAGGATCATAATCAAAACATTCCGTCCAAAGACACCCCTGACTTCATGTGTGAAGTGACTGCGTAAAAAACCCATTTTAGACCGTGATTATGGAATGTGTACCAGGTAAATACTATCTATAGAATATAATGTATACCAGGTAAATACTATCCCTATAGAATGTATGCCAGGTAAATACTGTCTATAGAATAGAATGCATAGCAGGTAAATACTATCTATATAATAGAGTTTATACCCGTAGATACTATCTATAGAATGTATACCAAGTAAATACTATCTATAGAATGTGCACCAGGTAAATACTATCGATAGAATATAATGTATACATGGTCAATACTATCTTTAGAATGTATACCAGGTAAATACTATCTATAGAAAAGAATGCATACCAGGCAAATACTATCTATAGAATGTATACCAGGTAAATACTATCTATAGAATACCAGGTAAATACTATCTATATAATAGAATGCATACCAGGTAAATATCATCTATATAATGTATACCAGGTAAATACTATCTATAGAATACCAGGTAAATACTATCTATAGAATGTATACCAGGCAAATACTATCTATAGAACAGAATGTATACCAGGTAAATACTATCTATAGAATACCAGGTAAATACTGTCTATAGAATGTATAGCAGGTAAATAATTTCTAAATACTATCTATAGAACATATACCAGGTAAATACTATCTATAGAATGTATACCAGGTAAATACTATCTATAGAATATAATATATACCAGGTAAATACTATCTATAGAATGCATACCAGGTAAATACTATCTATAGAATATAATGTATGCCAGGTAAATACTATCTATAGAACAGAATGCATACCAGGTAAATACTATCTATAGAATACGAGGTAAATACTGTCTATAAAATGTATAGCAGGTAAATACTATCTATAGAATACCAGGTAAACACTGTCTATAGAATGTATAGCAGCTAAATACTATCTATAGAATAGAATGCATACCAGGTAAGTACTATCTATAGAATGCACACAAGGTACATACTGTCTATAGAATGTATAGCAGGTAAATACTATCTATAGAATAGAATGCATACCAGGTAAATACTATCCATAGAATGCTTACCAGGTAAAAATACTATCTCTAGAATGCATACAATGCATACCAGGTAAATACTATCTATAGAATAACAGGTAAATACTATCTATAGAATGTACAGCAGGTAAATACTATATTCTCTTCGTTGTAGGGGTGTTGTAGTAAGGCAATGCTAATAAACTGTCTTCTCTGTTGGTGAAGACTGACTGAAGTCTGAGGGATGGTGACACACTTTTGAATGAGTGCCTGCCACGTGTCGTGTGTATGTTGTGTGTGCGCGCGCGTTTGTGCGTCTGAGGTAGGATGGTAGGTGTGTGTGTGTGTGCTCGTGTGTGTGTGTGTGTGTGTGTGTGTGTGTGTGTGTGGAGGGTGGGGGTGAGGGGTGTAAGTGGGTGGATGTGGGTGGGTGTGCGTGCTTGCACGCGTGAGTTCATGTCCGCAGTCAACTTTGACATTTTCTCAAAGAACTGCCATCGCTACATTCACCAGACTTGGCAAGATCACAGACATTGATAACGCCTTTCCCCTGGAATTCCCAATAGAAAGGCTCACAACACACTTGATGTCTAGTGCCTTTGTTCCGACGAAGAGTAACACTAGTCTCTTTTGCTGTGTGATATTTCCCTCTTTCTCTCGTTGCCTCGTTCACACACACACACACACACACACACACACACAACGAAAGAAAACTCTTCGTATCTTCTCACCTTAACGTATCATTTTCAGTCAAGGATTGAAAGAGCAAACTGTAAATGCGATAGTTTATTACCACGCAAAGCTACAGTCATAGCGCTTGGCTCATATCAGAGACTGTCAATAGTGTACAGTTGGGCCAGCAGCAAAGTGAAAGGTGTGTGATTAACAGGTTTCCCTGCCGCTGTGGGAGTTCATGTACAGTTTTAGTCCTTTGCGAAGGACTAAAAGTCTCAAATTAGGAGGCAAAATTACACTGGCTTTTAGTACTGCAGCCTTGGGGGGCTAGCTGGCCTTTAGGGACCATCCATTCCAACGCCGACTGTCCTAAAACCCTCTTAGCCCGAGGGAGTAAGGATTTGTATTTGTATTTGTATTTCTTTTTATCACAACAGAGTTCTTCTGCGTGAAATTCGGGCTGCTCTCCCCATGGAGAGCGCGTCGCTACACTACAGTGCCACTCTTTTGTTTTTTTAATTAAAAAAAAAAAATTTTTTCCTGCGTGCAGTTTTATCTGTTTTTCCTATCGAAGTTGATTTTTTTTTTTTTTTTTTTTTTTTTTTTTTTTTTTTACAGAATTTTGCCAGGAACAACCCTTTTATTGCCGTGGGTTCTTTTATGTGCGCTAAGTGCATGCTGCACAAGGGACCTCTGTTTATCGTCTTATCCGAATGACTAAGTGTCCAGACCACCACTCAAGGTCTAGTGGAGGGGAAGAAAATATCGGTGGCTGAGCCGTGATTGGAACCAACGCGCTCAGATTCTCTTGCTTCCTAGGTGGACGCGTTACCTCTAGGCCATCACACCACTAATGGATGTACCTTGGGCAAGACACTCTCCGCTCTGCTCCAAATATTCGGAACAGCAGTTGCCTCCACTGTTGCTCTGATGGTCATAGTCAGACACGACTATCACATAGTTTCAGATTTTCACTGGCA
This sequence comes from Babylonia areolata, assembly GCF_041734735.1. NCBI lineage: Eukaryota > Metazoa > Mollusca > Gastropoda > Neogastropoda > Buccinidae > Babylonia > Babylonia areolata. The sequence goes on along the minus strand of NC_134895.1, from coordinate 7,881,375 downwards.
TTTTAAGAATATTATTATTATGATATACTCAGGCTTGGAAGTATTACAGTGCTTGACTAAAGTGTCAAAGAAGTTGCGCGAAGAAAGATTCCACGGCAGTGAATGAGTTGTCCCTGGCGAAACTGTGTAGAGAAACCCAAGGAAAGTAAAAAACAACAACAAAAAACAAAAAAAACAAAACAAAAAAACAACAAAAAACAACAACAACAACAACAACACAAAAAACAACGAAAAAACCTTGCAGACAAAAAACAACAAAACACACCCACACAACAACAAAAAACAACAACAAACAAAACAAAAACAGCAGCAGCAACAACAACAAACAAAACAAAAACAACAACAGCAAACAAAACAAACTAAAACAACAACAACAACAAACAAAACAACAACAAAAACAACAAACAAAACAACAACAACAAACCAAACATAAACAACAACAACCAAAACAATAACAACAACAACAAACACCAACAACAAAGAAAACAACAACAAAAACAAACAAACGAAAAAAAACAAAAACACAAACAAGACAAAACAACTCAGGCTGGATTGTTGCTTGTAATTAATCAGACAACGAACATTCGCAGACTACCATGTGAACACTCCAGTTTAAATGAGGACTGCCTCCCCCCTCCCCCAACTCCATCCCTTCTCCCCACTTCTCCAAGTCAAATCATGTTGCTTGCTATCACCAAATAAGGACTGCCTCCCCCAACCCCCACCCCACCCCCAACTCCATCCCTTCCCCCCACTTCTCCAGATCAAATCATGTTGTTTGCCTATTGCCAAATAAGGACTGCCTCCCCCAACCCCCACCCCACCCCCAACTCCATCCCTTCCCCCCACTTCTCCAGATCAAATCATGTTGCTTGCCGATCGCCAAATAAGGACTGCCTCCCCCCCCCTCCCCAACCCCGTCCCTCCTCCCTTCCCCCCCACTCCTCCAAATCAAATCCTGTTGGTTGCCTATCACCCACACTCGCCAGCAGGAGTCAAAGCGATTAAGCCAGACATTGTGATGCTGGTGAAGAGATTCAGTTTCAGTTTCAAGTTTCTCAAAAAGGGCGTCACTGCATGTGAACAAATCCACGCAAACTGCACCACAACCGCTGGGCAGTGCCTGATCAGCAGCATGACCCC
>NC_134895.1:7857732-7860232 GCF_041734735.1 Babylonia areolata | reverse complement strand
TGTATTGCATTGTGTTGTATTATGTTGAATTGTATTGTATTGTATTGTGTTGTATTGTATAGCGTTGTATTTTGTTGTATTTTGTTGTGTTGTATCGTATTGTGTTGTATTGTATTGTGTTGCATTGTATTGTATTGTGTTGTGTTGTATTGTATTGTGTTGTGTTGTATCGTATTGTGTTGCATTGTATTGTATTGTGTTGCATTGTATTATGTTGTATTGTATTGTATTGTGTTGTATTGTGTTGTGTTGTATTGTATTGTATTGTATTGCATTGTGTTGTATTATGTTGAATTGTATTGTATTGTATTGTGTTGTATTGTATTGCGTTGTATTTTGTTGTATTGTGTTGTGTTGTATTGTGTTGTATTGTATTGTGTTGTATCGTATTGTGTTGTATTGTATCGTATTGTGTTGCATTGTATTGTATTGTGTTGCATTGTATTATGTTGTATTGTATTGTATTGTATTGTATTGTGTTGTATTGTATTGTGTTGTATTGTGTTGTGTTGTATTGTTCAGAACATCATCACCAGACAGGATAGGCGGGTGTTGATTTCGTTTTTTTCTTCTTTTTTTTATTTTGTTTAAAAAAAAATAACAACTATTCTCAAAATTTGTGAAAGCAACAACAACAACAACAACAATAACAACAGCAGCATTCAGTACCAAACGTTTTCGCATACGGGCTCACACATAGGAGATTTCAACGACAACAACAACAACAGTATCAACAGTTTCAGTTTCAGTTTCAAAGGCTCAAGGAGGCGTCACTGCGTTCGGACAAATCCATACACGCTACACCACATCTGCCAAGCAGATACCTGACCAGCAGCGTAACTCAACGCGCTTAGCCAGGCCTTGAGAAAAAAAGAAAAAAAGGTGAATAGACAATAGATAAATACATAAAAAAGAACTACTGCTACTACTAATAATATGTATAAGGCGCAAAAACTTGATGAAGTCAACTATAAGCGTACATAAATAAATAATAATAATGATAAAATAATGATAATAATAAAATAGAAAAAGACAACAATGGTGATCATTGACAGAGGCAACTAAAACTGTTTCAGTCCCATTTGAATGAAAAACTAAGACGACAACAAATAGTAAAGAATGGCAACTCTCTCCATTCACAAGGTACACAACTTCAAGTCAGTGCTGCTTACGCTACCGATTTAGCCAGCACACAGGTAAATAAAAGGTACATTGGAACAAACCCAGGCACTTCCTCAAAAAAAAAAAAAAAAAAAAGGAAGCGCCGGGCCTGTCCTCATACCGATCATCTGACATGTGCACACAGCAGCAAAGACAAGAAGAAATGAGCAAACACAAAAAAATTAGCTTTTATTCAAGACTGGCATAGCCTCTTTAATCCTGAACAAGCCACACAGAACACATGGACAATACAGAACAAACACATGGTTGCCTTGCCTCGGTGGCTTTTCAATGGGAAATTAAGCAAAGAATCGTATTTGTTAATCATTTCATCTCCTGGCCTCATTATAAGACGACAACCTCACATCAGTAACAATTCCAACAGAAACACAAAAGAGTGAACTTGATAGAACAATGACCTTTTTTAAAAACTAGTTTCACAAGGAAAACGGATTTTCTGTTTTCCCTGTGTTACTTTAATTCTGTTATTTATTGTTGATATTTTTTATGCTAGCTCTGCCTGTAAAGTCCTTTGTCTTGTGGTGATACAAATTCATACCTCGAGTGTATTACATTGCCTGTTTAGATGATGAAAAAGTGCAGCATAGACACACATATGAAGAAATTCCCTACCTATGCATACCAAGAAAGTGCCTCAAGTTTGTCTCTCTCTTTTTTTTCCCCAGCATATTTATTTATTTATTTATTCATTCATTTATTTGTGATCACATTTGTTTGTTCTTTGTTTTTACTGTTTTTATTAGATAAGCGTACATAAATAAGTAAATAAATAAATAATTACAATATATAAAAAAAGGTAGTAGTAACAATAATAATAATATTTACTTATTTATGTACGCTTATCTATTATCTATTCACCTTTTTTTTTTCTTTTTTTTTTCTCTCAAGGCCTGACTAAGCGCGTTGGGTTACGCTGCTGGTCAGGCATCTGCTTGGCAGATGTGGTGTAGCGTATATGGATTTGTCCGAACGCAGTGACGCCTCCTTGAGCTACTGAAACTGAAACTGTTTTTGTTATTTGTTTGTAACGAAGTGCATATTCAGAACAGTGACAAAAAAAAAAAAAAAGAAAAAAAAAAAGAAAAAAAGAAAAAAAGTAGAATATGCACCATGTAAGCCCTATGTTCTTCTGTATATGTCTTTGTCTTCTTACACTTTCTTTTCCTGTAATGCATTAAGTTAATGTAATGTAGTCGTACTGTTTAGTTATATTAAGTTTTGTACAATGTAAAAAAAAAAGAATGAATAAGAACATTTTGAAAAAAAAAGAAAAGAAAAAAAAAAGAGTAATTTTGATAGATGGAGTCAATCGAATTTG
>NC_134895.1:7842732-7845232 GCF_041734735.1 Babylonia areolata | reverse complement strand
CCTAACACAACATTACACGACATTCACCACAAAAAAAAACACAGACAAACAAACAAACAAAAATCATATTTGTATTTGTATTCCTTTTTATCATAACAGATTTCTCTGTGTGAAATTCGGGCTGCTCTCCCCAGGGAGAGCGCGTCGCTACACTACAGCACCACCCATATTTTTTTGGGGGTATTTTTTCCTGCGTGCAGCTTTATTTGCTTTTCCTATCGAAGTGGATTTTTCTACATAATTTTGCCAGGAACAACCCTTTCGTTGCCCTGGGTTCTTTTACGTGCGCTAAGTGCATGCTCCACACGGGACCTCGGTTTATCGTCTCATTCGAATGACTAGCGTCCAGACCACCACTCAAGGTCTAGTGGAGGGGGAGAAAATATCGGCGGCTGAGCCGTGATTTGAACCAGCACGCTCAGATTCTCTCGTTTTCCTAGGCGGACGCGTTACCTCTAGGCCGTTACTCCATATTCTAACAAAACATAAATGAAACTAACCACACTACATTCCTATTCTAACAAAACTTCACACGTTTGTTACCAAAAAATAACAACAACAAAAACCCCACCCCCCACCCCCCAAAAACCCACAAAAAAACCACAACCTGTTCCAGCGAAACGTGACATGTCAAAACAATTTGCCATAATTTATATTTTGTATAAGGCGTTTCGCGTTCGTTGTATCTGTTGTGCGTAACGCAGTATTGTCATTGACTCACTTGTGTAAACAAAGTGAGTCTATGTTTTAACCCGGTGTTCGGTTGTCTGTGTGTGTGTGTGTGTGTGTGTGTGTGTGTCCGTGGTAAACTTTAACATTGACATTTTCTCTGCAAATACTTTGTCAGCTGACACCAAATTAGGCATAAAAATTCAGTTCTTTCCAGTCATCTTGTTTAAAACAATATTGCACCTCTGGGATGGGCACAAAAAAATAAAAAATGAAAACCTAATTATATGAAAACTGCATTTACTGTTATATTTATGCATTTTTTATTCTCTAAACTTGGCACTTTGACCTCTTATTCTGACCCAACAACAAGAGCAGTCATTATTATCATTTTTTTGTTCAAACAGGAACTTCTTTTGCTAAGCATGGAAGATTTATTTATTTTGCAAACGTTTTGGTGCAGATAGTAAAAAAGGGAAATTACTCTGTAATTAATGCTAGGGGACTTAATTTATCACAAGTGAGTCTTGAAGGCCTTGCCTCTCTTGTTTTATTTGTTGAATTCAGTGTTGTGTTAAATGTAATGTAAGATTGATGTAATGTTTTCACACCATCCCCTTCATGAGGAATTATGGCTTATTATGAATAAAATATTCGCATTCGCATTCGCATTCACTCCACCCCCACCTCCACATCCACACCTCTACCCCTACCCCCTCGCGTCCTACCCCCCCCCCCAGCCCCCCGGAACCCCCCACCCCCAACAGGGACAGTGAGTGGTTTCAGCTTCATGCATGGTGACCATACATACACATACACGTGTATACGTACGAACACGCAACACACGCACGCATACGCACGTACTCATACGCACACACACACACACACACACACATACACACGCACGCATACATACACATACACACACACACATACACACACACACACACACACGCATACACACACACACACACACACACACACACACACAAAGCACGCGCACGTGCGCGCGCACACACACACACACACACACACACATACACACAAATCACGTGCGCACATACACACACACACACACACACACACACACACTCCCCCTTTCCCCCGCCCACATATATACTTCCTCCACCCCCCCCACGCCCCCCCGCAACCCCACCCCCGGCCTCCCCCATTATACCCCCCACCCCTGCCATCCGCACCCCCACCCCCCACCCCCCACCACCACCCCACTCCACACACCATCAAGGAGATAGAATAGAATCGATGTCGTCTTGAGAATTCGAGCCTAGGTACTGCGACATCTGTTCCATTGCTCAGTCACTCGCTCACTGCCTCACTTCCTGCTTCCAGATCCTCTTCCTACCTCTTCCTCCTCGTTTTTTTTTCGTTTTTTTTCTTTTTCTTTTTCTTTTCTTCTTCCTTCTCCTCCTCCTCTTTCTTTTCATCCTCCTCCTTCTCCTTCTCTTTCTTTTCCTCCTCCTCCTTCTCCTCCTACTCTTTCTTTTCCTCTCCTCCTCCTCTTCCTCCTCCTCCTCCTCCTCTTTCTTTGCCTCCTCTTCTTTCTTTTCCTCCTCCTCCTCTTCCTCCTCCTACTCTTTCTTTTCCTCCTCCTCCTCTTCCTCCTCCTACTCTTTCTTTTCCTCCTCCTGTTCCTCTTCCTCCTCCTCTTTCCTCTTCCTCCTCCTCCTCTTTCTTTTCCTCCTCCTCCTATTTCTTTGCCTCCTCCTCCTCTTCCTCCTCCTCCTCTTTCTTTTCCTCCTCCTCCTCTTCCTCCTCCTCCTCCTCTTTCTTTTCCTCCTCCTCCTCTTCCTCCTCCTCCTCCTCTTTCTTT
>NC_134895.1:7825232-7832732 GCF_041734735.1 Babylonia areolata | reverse complement strand
GCTCGGTGTGTACTTCACACCGGTAGGTAACCGTATCCTTCCAAGCCACCTATATAAAATACCAGCAGCCCCAGCCCACCCACCCCCCTTCCCATTCCCCCCTCCGCCTCCGGCCCCCCCCACCCCCACCCCCCCAGGCCCCCCATTGCCAACCCAACTAGCCTACCCTACCACCCTCCTGCCACCCCCGTCACCTCCCGTCCCATTGAACTATTGCCACTACCATTGCCACAACTCAAACCACCTCAATCCGCGCTCCCTATTTCCACTGCTGTTCCATCTCACACATTTCTTTCCTCTCTCCGTCGTCCTTGTTCCTCTCTTCCTTTCTTCCTTCCTCTCTTCTTTCCTTCCTTCCTTCCTATCTTCTTTCAATCCTTCCCATTTTCCTTCCTTTCCCTTCCTTCTTCCCTTCCTTCCCATTCTTCTTTCTTTATTTCTCACTTCCTTCCTTCATTTCCTTCATTCCACCCATCCTTCCTTGCTTCCTCCCTTTCTACCTTCTTTCTTTCCCTCCCTCCTTCCTTCCTTCCTTCCATTTCTTCCTTTTTTATTTCTCCCTTCCTTCATTTCTTTCATTTCCTTCAGTCCATCCTTCCTCCCTTCCTTCTTTCCTTCCTTTCCTCCCTCCTTCCTTCAGTCCCTCCTTCCTCCCTTTCTTTCTTCCTTCTTTCTCTCCCTCCCTCAATAAAGCAACGAAGAGGGTGAAGGGGTGGGTGGTGGAAGGAGGGGGGGGGGTGTAGCCATCCAAACTTTTGAGCAGTTTCAGAACAACGACCCCTCCCCTTTCCCCCTCATCCACTCCCCCCCCCCCCGCCCCCGCACCCCCCCCCCCCCCTCCCCTACAACACAACACACTCTCAGCACCTCTCCTCCGTTCCCTTCCCTGGGAGAGAGACTGAGAGACAGAGAGACAGAGACAGAGACAGACAGAGAAAGACAGAGAGAGGAGAGAGAGAGACAGAGAAAGGGAGAGAGAGAGAGGGAGAGAGAGAGAGAGAGAGAGAGAGAGAGAGAGAGAGAGAGAACATCATTTTCGACCTGACCACCTTGGTTCAAAGTCATTTCGTGTTGCCTCCTCAGCGGTTCCTGGCTGCGGTTACTTCCCTTTGCTTTTTTGGTGTTCGTTTTCTTGTGTGTGTGTGTGTCAGTGAACAATACTTTGCTCTGAATCAGATTCAGATTTGTAATAACTGCATGTGTCTCAGTAAGTAGAAATCAAGTTATACATATTTTGATTCTGATTCTGAGGGGGGGGGGGGATGTTGTCAGTTGTGGTATTTTCTTAAAAAAAAAAAAAATAATAATAATAAAGCCCTGCGTTTTAGAGGGACTCCGTTTCCGTTTTGGCTGATGTGCGTTTCCGAACGCTGACCTGGATCTTTAATGTACATGTTTGATCTTCTGCGTGTGTGTGCAATGCATGCGTGTGTGATTGAGTGTGTGTGTGTGTGTGTGTGTGTGTGTGTGTGTGTGTGCATGCGTGCGTGTGCGTGCGCATGTGTGTGTTGTGTTGGTGTAGCAAGGTCTACGGATATTTTTGAAAAATCCTCTTGAGAGTGACTTAAGAAATCTTTCGTTAAATAACACACCTGGCGTTGTCATCATTTGAACCAGAGAGTCTGGAGACCTGGGGCCGTATTCAAGAGAACATCGTGCCTGAGGGTAAATGTGTACCTGCGGGTAATCTGCCTGAGGCAAGGCAAACCGCCCGAGGGTAAGCAATATCCAGTATTCATGAACACAAGAGTCGACCCGCGTGTCTACAAACCCGAAGGCAATTTACCCTTACTACCTGCCAAGGGTGACTGCCCACGAAGCAGAGGTCAATATGGTGGATCCTTTTGCAGCATTTTCTTTCGTGCTTTACGGAACGCACCTGTTTTGCGAACTCTCTCTACAATGTTCCGATCTGTGGTGTGATGAGAAGTGAAACTGAGAGCATGTGCAGACGGGAATCATCGGGATTAAAAAAAAAACCCAAAAAACGATGGGTTAGCTGTCTGAGCGGATCCGTGTGTCTTGAATACGAAGATAACTTATCCTTCAAGGTAAACTGTACCCGTGGGTCCAAACCATGTCAAAGATAACTTGCCTAAAAGCAAAATGAAATTTGTCTTGAACACGGCCCCTGGTGGACAAAAGTTCAACTCTCAACGGTCAGCCATTGTGCCTGTTGTGTTCTGAAGTTAAGAAAGGGTGGTTTATTTATTTAATATTTTGTTTCTTTGTTTATTTGTCTTTACTCTCTACTTCAAAAATGCAGTGCATAAACTGGGTATTGGTGAATGCAGAAATACAGATAACTGATGTGTGTGTGTGTGTGTGTGTGTGTGTGTGTGTGTGTGTGTGTGTGTGTGTGTGTTGTGCAGAAAGATGCTGAAGTCAGACCTCACCCAGCTTGTCCCAGGAACCACGATGACTCCTCTGCCCAGCCAGCAGTAGGCATCTGTTCTAACCTTGACATGACCTTGACGTGACCTCCCACGGGTGACCTGTGACTGACCTCTCATCCTCACAGCAAGAGAGTGAGTTGGATGATCTCTTCCCATAGTAGAGTGGGTGATCTCGATGCGCACAAGATTCTGCTGTGGCTCCCTAAGACCAAGGTCAAGGCCAAGGTCTGTTAAACCTTGACCTTCAAGGGGTTTTTTGCCCAGCAGTCCTTCAACTCCTTCAAGGGTCCTCGTGGCATCGCCGACGACTCAGCATCGTTGTTGTGTTTGAAGTGATAGACCTTTTCTTTTCTTCATCTGCATCGTCTTTTTCGTTCGTGTTGATAATCTTTGTTGTTGTTTTTTGTTGTGATTTTGATTGGGGGGGTGTAGTGATATATTTACATATATTTATATGTTTTTTCCCCCTTTGTTTTCATATCGTGAATCTTCAGGAGAGTGGTGGTGGTGGTGGTGATATTCATGTATTCTTCCGACTGACTTTGTTCGAGTGTAACTCTTTTTTTTATATTTAAAAAATTTTTTTTAGGTCACTTCGTTCCGTCTACGTTGTTAGGGGAGGGGTTAAAAAAATTGAAAGAAAAATAAGAAGAAAGAAAAAAAAATATATATATATACACATTTTGTAGTTATCTTCTTTGAGGAAGTGGAAATTATTCCAGGTTGTGTGCCGTATCATTTGGCTCCTCTTATCTGGGGTGACTCCTTTCCAGCCTCCCCCTCCTCCTCCTCTTCCTCCCCCACCTCCTCTCCCTCCTCCTCCTCCCGACCCTACCCCTCCTCCTCCTCGTCCTCCTCCTCTCCCTCCTCCTCTCCCTCCTCCTCCCCTCCTCCCCCATCTCCCCCTCCTCCTCCCCCTCCTCCACCATCCTCTTCCTCCTCCTCTCCCTCCTCCTCTCTCTACTCCTCTCCCTCCTCCTCCCCTCCTCCCCCATCTCCCCCTCCTCCTCCCCCTCCTCCACCATCCTCTTCCTCCTCCCCACCTTCCTCCTCCACCTCCTCGTCCACCACCTCCTTGTCCTCCTCCTCCCGACCCTACCCCTCCACCCCCTCCTCCTCCTCCCCCACCTCCTCCTCCCCCACCTCCTCCTCCTCGTCCACCACCTCCTCCACCTCCTCCTCCCCCTTCCTCCTCCCCACCCTCCTCCTTCTCGTCCTTCTTCTTCTCCTCCTCCTGTTCCTCCTTCTCCTACTCCTCCTCCTGTTCCTCCTCCTTTTTCTCCTCCTCCTCCTTCTTCTCCTCCCTTCCTCCTCCTGCTCCTTCTTCTTCTTCTCCTCCTCCTGCTGACGGCACTCGTACAGGGTTTGATCAGTTAATGTCTCTCGGTGAACCTCCAGACTAGCTTTTTTTTTTTTTTTTTTTTTTTTTTTTTTTTAGCTTGGATTTTGTTTGACAGGTTCTTCAGTGCTGACAAGGGATTTTACGGGAAGACCTCGCCCGGCATTGTCCAAGTCTGATACCTTTGATTGACTGGTCATGGCATCCCAGGTTAGCGTTGTCTTCGTCCTCCTCCTCCTCCTCCTCCTCTTCCTCGCCGTGTAGGTCCAAGCTTTCAATATCTTTGGCCGTGAAAAACAACAACAAACAACAACAAAACAACAACAACAACAACAACACGTGTGTCGAGTCCTAGAAAACACACACACACACACACACACACACACACATACGCGCGCGCGCGCACACACACAAGACACACACACACACACACACACACACACACACGGTGCCAGCATCCTTGGTGGTGGTGGTGGTGGTGGTGGTACTGTGTGGTACTGGTGATTGATACAGACAAAGACAGTCTGGTGCTGACTGTGGAAACGGGGGTGGTGGAAAGCAGCAGCGGTTTTTGTGGTGGTTGTGATTTTGCTGGTGGTGGTGGTGGCGGTGGTGGGGGAGGTGGGGGCGGACAGTGATGGCGGCGGCGACGGAGGCGATGTCGGTGCGGGGGATGGACAGCCGTAGTGGTGGTGCTGGAGGTGGAGGAGGTGGAGGTGGTGGAGTTGGTGGCGGTGGTGAAGGAGACCGGATGATGGTTGTCGGCGGACAGGACATACCTGGCGGTGAAGTTATTACGCACGTGAGTTTGTTATTTGTTTGTTTTTTTCTTTTCTTTTCTTTCTTTATTTCTCTGTCTGTCTGTCTGTCTCCTCCCCCCCTTGCTCTCTCTCTCTCTCTCTCTCTCTCTCTCTCTCTCTCTCTCTCTCTCTGTGGTGTACCGTATATGGATTTGACCGAACGCAGTGACGCCCCCTTGAGCTACTCATACTGATACTGTCTCTCTGTCTCTGTCTGTCTGTCTGTCCCCCCTGCTTCTCTCTCTCTCTCTGTCTCTCCCCCCCTCTCTCTATCTCTGTCTCTCTCTCTCTGTCTTTATGTGTATGTGTTCTCATGTGGACAGGCTGGTAGCCTTCGTATTAAACTTCTTGCGTTCCTGTCTCCTATCTCTGTCTCTGTCTGTCTGTCTGTCGCCCCCACCCCCCTCTCTCTCTATCTTTATGTGCACGTGTTCTCATGTGGACAGGCTGGTGGCCTTCGCATTAAACTTCCTGCGTTCCTGTCTCTGTCTGTCTGTCTCTGTCTGTCTCCCTCCCCTCCCCCCCCCCTCTCTCTGTCTGTCTGTCTGTCTCTGCCCTCTCTCTCTCTCTCTCTCTCTCTCTCTCTATCTTTATGTGTATGTGTTCTCATGTGGACAGGCTGGTGGCCTTTACATTAAACTTCCTGCGTTCCTGTCTGTCTGTCTGTCTGTCTCCCCTCTCTCTGTCTCTCTATCTTTATGTGTATGTGTTCTCATGTGGACAGGCTGGTGGCCTTCGCATTAAACTTCCTGTGTTCCCTTCTGTCTGTCTGTCTCCCCCCCCACCCCTCTCTGTTTGTCTGTCTCCCCTCTCTCTGTCTCTCTATCTTTATGTGTATGTGTTCTCATGTGGACAGGCTGATGGCCTTCGCATTAAACTTCCTGCGGCGTTCCTGTCTCTCTATTTCTGTCTCTGTCTGTCTGTCTGTCTCCCCCCCTCTCTCTCTCTGTCTCTCTCTCTCCCTCTCTCTCTCTCTCGCTATCTTTATGTGTATGTGTTCTCATGTGGACAGGCTGGTGGCCTTCGCATTAAACTTCCTGTGTTCCCTTCTGTCTGTCTGTCTGTCTGTCTCCCCCCCCCCCCCACCCCTCTCTGTTTGTCTGTCTCCCCTCTCTCTGTCTCTCTATCTTTATGTGTATGTGTTCTCATGTGGACAGGCTGATGGCCTTCGCATTAAACTTCCTGCGGCGTTCCTGTCTCTCTATTTCTGTCTCTGTCTGTCTGTCTGTCTCCCCCACCTCTCTCTGTCTCTGTCTCTGTCTCTGTCTCTGTCTCTCTCTCTCTGTCTCTGTCTCTGTCTCTCTCTCTCTCTCTCTCTCTATGTGTACGTGTTCTCGTGTGGACAGGCTGGTAGCCTTCCTGCGTTCCCGTCTCTCTATCTCTGTCTCTGTCTGTCTGTATGTCTCCTCTCTCTCTCTCTCTCTCTCTCTCTCTCTGTGTTTCTCTGTTTCTCTGTTTCTCTGTTTCTCTCTCTCTCTCTCTCTCTCTCTCTGTACGTGTTCTCATATGGACAGGCTGGTAGCCTTCGTATTTAAACTTCCTGCGTTCCTATCTCCCTATCTCTGTCTCTGTCTGTCTGTCTCTCCTCTCTCTCTCTCTCTCTCTCTCTCTCTCTCTCTCTCTCTCTCTCTCTCTATCAATCTATCTTTATGTGTATGTGTTCTCATGGGGACAGGCTGATGGCCTTCGCATTAAAAACTTCCTGCGTTCCTGTCTCTCTATCTGTGTGTGTGTGTGTGTGTGTGTGTGTGTGTGTGTGTGTGTGTGTGTGTGTGAATCTGTCTCTCTCTCTTATGTTTTTCCTTTCTGTTCTATTCTATCTGTTTTGCACACCATTTTTGTTCTGATTTGTACCGACTACGTCACTAGAGCTTTACAGCTAATGACATTAAACATTTCAGTGTTCAGTGTTCAGTGTTCTCTCTCTCTCTCTCTCTCTCTCTGACTCACTCTCTCTCTCTCTCTCTCTCTGTGTGTGTGTGTGTGTGTGTGTGTGTGTGTGTGTGTGTGTGTGTGTGTGTGTGTTTGTCTGTCTGTCTGTCTGTCTCTCGCTCTTTTTGTGTATGTCTGTCAGTCTGTCTCTCTTTATCTATTTGTCCGTGTATCTTTCTGCTGGTGTGTCTGAAAGACAGAGGGACACACACAGACAGAGAGAGAGAGACAGAGAGAGAGAGAGAGAGACACACACACACACAGACACAGAGACACACAGAGAGATAGCCAGAGACACAGAGCGAGAGAGAGAGAGCCAGAGACAGAGAGAGAGAGAAAGAGAGAGAGAGAGACAGATAGACAGAGATAGACAGAGACAGAGACATAGAGAGAGAGAGAGAGAGAGAGAGAGAAACAGAGAGACAGAGAGACAGACAGAGCGTGCACCTGATCACGCCACGTATATTCTCTCTTTCCCACTCAATAATGACAGACAATAATTGATACGCTTGCATGGAAGGCGAGAATTTTGTTTGGTATTTTTCCCTCCGTGTATCTTATCTGTCTTTCTAGTCTCTGTCTGTCTCTGTCTCTGTTTCTGTCTGTCTGTCTGTCTCTTCCGCTGTCTCATTCTTTCTGTCTCCCTCTCTCTCCCTCTCTCTGTGTCTCTGTCCCCATTTCTCACTGTCTCTATGTCTCTGTCTGTCTGTCTCTGTCTATGTCTGTTTGTCTGTCTGTCTGTCTCTGTCTGTCTGTCTGTCTGTCTCTGCTTGTCTGTCTGTCTGTCTCTCTCCCTATCTCTCTCCCCCCCCCCCCTCTCTCTCTCTCTCTTTTATTTTTGTATTGTCACACAGTTGCGCAACATTTTCTTTCTTTTCTTTTAAAAAAATTTTTATTCTAAAATGCTATGATTCATTCTTTTTTAATTTTATTTATTTATTTTTTTTACAATACACAGAAACATATTACGAAACGATACGTATACAATGCATCACATCAAATACGTGCATAAAAAAGACAAGAGAAAAAGGAA
>NC_134895.1:7812732-7817732 GCF_041734735.1 Babylonia areolata | reverse complement strand
AAAATATTCTGCGCCTGTTTGTAGAGCTCAGCAAGACCTATTTGTTCATCATGATCATCATTACTATCATCATCATCATCATCATCATCATTGTTGTTGTTGTTGTTGTTATTGTTGTTGTTGTTCTTCTTCTTTGTACTAACATTGCTGACACTGACCAACTCAGACAATATCGAGAACAGTGCATGAGAACACAATAATCATTGTATTTTGTGTGTGTGTGTGTGTGTGTGTGTGTGTGTGTGTGTGTGTGTGTGTGTGTGTGTGTGTGTGGGTTATCAACAAATTAAACAGAGCACGATATAAGCTCAGGCTTGTTGTTCAAGTTTGTTTGTTTGTTTTAATAATTTTTTTTGTATTGAACGCTGTATTTTGCCTTCTTTCTTGATACCGGTCCATTTCAGACTTCACTGTTCCTTACTCTGTGTTTTTACTATACCGGTCCATTTCAGACTTCACTGTTCCTTACTCTTGTGTTTTTACTATACCGGTCCATTTCAGACTTCACTGTTCCTTACTCTGTGTTTTTGCTATACCGGTCCATTTCAGACTTCATTGTTCCTTACTCTGTGTTTTTACTATACCGGTCCATTTCAGACTTCACTGTTCCTTACTCTTGTGTTTTTACTATACCGGTCCATTTCAGACTTCACTGTTCCTTACTCTGTGTTTTTACTATACCGGTCCATTTCAGACTTCACTGTTCCTTACTCTTGTGTTTTTACTATACCGGTCCATTTCAGACTTCATTGTTCCTTACTCTGTGTTTTTAATATACCGGTCCATTTCAGACTTCACTGTTCCTTACTCTTGTGTTTTTACTATACCGGTCCATTTCAGACTTCACTGTTCCTTACTCTGTGCTTTTACTATACCGGTCCATTTCAGACTTCACTGTTCCTTGCTCTTGTGTTTTTACTATTCCGGTCCATTTCAGACTTCACTGTTCCTTTCTCTGTGTTTTTACTATTCCGGTCCATTCCGGACTGCACTGTACTGTTCCTTACTCTGTGTTTTTACTGTACCGGTCCATTCCGGACTTCACTGTTCCTTACTCTGTGTTTTTTTTGTTGTTGTACTATACCGGTCCCCTCCGGATTTCACTGTACACTTTTGATTGAGTTGCTTATCATCATTATTTCTATCAATTTGGCATCTATGTAATGAAACGTGAGTTGCCCGGTAGTCGCTTTCGGTTGTATATGTATGTCTCTGAAGACCTTGTACTGTCCAGCTCTCCCTTGAGTTTCTTATCACAATGTATGTATGTATGTATGTATTTGCAAGTTCTAACGCAAATAGTCGGGATAGCAGTTGCCTCCTCTGAATGACTATCATGTGTGTGTGTCTGTGTGTGTGTGTGCGTGTGTGTGTGTGCGTACTTGCGTGCGTGCGTGCGTGTGTGTGTGTGTGATCTGTTCATCAATGCTCTCTCTCTCTCTCTCTTTCACGGGGTTTACAGAGAGACAGACAGAGAGAGAGACAGAGACAGAAAAAAATATCATGCACTAGTTTAGATAATCGTGCGCGGTTCGAACAGCGGGCCTGCATGGAGAGCGCTTCGGTTAGGGTTCAGAAAACCACTAAACCAAAACCACACGCTGAATGCAAAAATAAGTCCTTGGGATATGAAACAAAATAATGCAAAACTGAATAGGGGAGGGAAGGGGGGGGGGTGTGAGCGAGGGGGGGGGGGGGGAAGGACGCGGCATACTCGTCGAGAACTATCGATTACCACATGTTTTTTTGTGTTTTTTTCTCGCGCTGATATCATTGTAGAAGCTACCATTATTGGCCCGGCAGTACAAGCGAAGTGCGGCCGATGAACTGACGAACAAGTGAGTGGGCGGGGCTTAGCGCTGTCAGTCACTAGTTTACAGCCTCGTCAGTTTCGCTGTCACGTCACGCACCCCTCCCCGTTTTAATGATCTTCAGCTAGGTGTGGGCCGGGCTGACGCTGTGTGTGTGTGTGTGTTAGTGTGTGTGTGTGTGTGTGAGTAGGGGAGAGAGTGAGAGAGAGAGGGGAGAGAGGGAGAGAGGGTGAGAGAGAGGGAGAGAAAGAGATAGAGAGGGAGAGAGAGAGAGAGAGGGGAGAGAGAGAGAAAGAGGCAGAGATGGGAGAGAGAGAGAGGGGAAGAGAGAGAGGGGAGAGAGAGGGGGAGAGAGAGGGGGGAAGAGAGAGAGAAGGGAGAGAGAGACACACACACAGAGGGGAGAGAGAGAGAGAGGGGGGGGGGGGAGATGTTGACTGTCGTCTACAGCAACTAGAATTTTCATCTTTTTTTTTTTTTTTAAGTCGGTTGATGAAACAGATTAGTCATGGATAGTGCGCACGTTTCTCACACTGCTTGTCAATTCTTCACTCTCTCTCTCTCTCTCTCTCTCTCTCTCTCTCTCTCTCTCTTCTTTTTTCTTCTTCTTCTTTTTGTTGTTGTTTTTTTTGTGTGTTTTTTGTTGCCTTTCTTTCTTTACTGATGACAACATCAATGACAACAAACGCTTAAATATATCTACAGTAAAGAATGAACTTTAGTCCATACACCCGTCCCCGCTTCCCTACATAAGCACCTGTTATTTGTGTTAAACATATATATATATATATATATATATTTTTTTTTTTTTTCGATCTTGGTTCAGGCATCGTTTAGTCAGCTATTCTTTTTTAGTTCTTCCTTTCTGTTTTTCTTGTCGGGCACTTTATTAAAATAATTTATTACCAACTGTTCCTGTGGAGGACTTTTAGAACTGATTACAAATTTTTAGAACTGATTAATTTTTGTGGATTTGTGTGTGTGTGTGTGTATCGTGTGTGTGTGTGTGTGTGTGTGTGTGTGTGTGTGTGTGTGTGTGTGTGTGTGTGTGTGTGTGTGTGTGTGTTTCTGTGTGTGTCTGTGTGTGTCTGTGTCTGTGTGTGCTTACAGTCGTCAGGTTTGAACTCATATACTCACTATGCTTGTGGAAGGTATAGACTATTTGATTAAAAAGAAGACAAAAACAACAAACAAACAAACAAACAAAAGAACAAACAACAAGAACAACAACAAACATGCAAACAAGCAAAAAATCACGACCATAACAAAACAGCACGCAATGAATTTCAAGCAAGCAGCAATACAGCCCTCTATATACACCCACACACCAAAAGATGAGCTCATCTGTTGCCTGTATCACACACGGACGTAGCCTATAATTATTGGTCCGTGTGTATCACCCAACAGCTAGGCATCTAATGAGAAACACAACTCAGCACAACACAGCATAACACAACACAACCCAACACAACACAACTCACATCTTCAGCAGTCAAAGCAAGTAATTAGTTCTGTTGTCAAACGGAGACCAAAACCACAAACAAACAAAACAAACCAAACCGAACTAAGTTTCAGTTTCAGTTTCAGTAGCTCAAGGAGGCGTCACTGCGTTCGGACAAAACCATATACGCTACACCACATCTGCCAAGCAGATGCCTGACCAGCAGCGTAACCCAACGCGCTTAAAAGAAGTTCTTATGGCAGGTTCGAACTCCGCGTGTTCGGGTGAGAAGAAACAGTCTTACCCATTACACTATCGTGGCTTCCGAACTAAACCATACATACAAACAAACAAACAAACATAACGATCTTTCCCCCCCCTCCATTGTACATTATCCACACCATGCTTTACGATATCAATGACATCAAGTGTTCCTTTTCAAGGTCGGGCGAAATAAAAAAAAAAAAAAAAAAAAAAAAAAAAAAGGAGGGGGGGGGGGGCACGCACGCGCAGTCACTGGAAAAAAACACGTGATGCTTGTCACCAGAAAACAGCAAAAACAACAACAACAACAACAACAACAACCTATCCTGGGGCGGTAGATTTATGGTTGTTGGTTGTTGTTGTTTTTTTATATTAACAGTCAGATTTACTTTGGTTTTATTTATTTATTTACTTATTTATTTCTTATTTTACTTGTTTGTTTATTCATTTAAAAAAAAAGAAAAGAAAAAAAGAAAGAAAGAGAGAGAGAGAGAGAGAGAGAGAGAGAGAGAGAGAGAAATCCTCATTGATGATTTATGATCACCTCATTAATGCCAGTCTGATTCATTTTGTTTGTTTAAAAAAAAAAAAAAAAAAAAAAAAAAAAAAGCTTCAACGATCGTTGTGCGATTGTATTTATTTGTAGTTGTATTTCTTTTTTTTTATCACAATAGATTTCTCTCTCTTTGTGAAATTCGGGCTGCTCTCCCCAGGGAGAGCGCGTCGCTACACTACAGCGCCACCCATTTAATTTTTTTCCCCCCCCTGCGTGCAGTTTTTTTAATTTGTTTTTCCTATTGAAGTGGATTTTTCTACAGAATTTTGCCAGGAACAACCCTTTTGTTGCCGTGGGTTCTTTTACATGCGCTAAGTGCATGCTGCCACACGGGACCTCGGTTTATCGTCTCATCCGAATGACTAGCGTCCAGATCACCACTCAAGGTCTAGTGGAGGTGGGGAGAGGGGAAGGGGGCGGGGGGAGAAAATATCAACGGCTCAGTCGTGATTGGAACCAGCGCGCTCAGATTCTCTCGCTTCCTAGGCGGACGTGTTACCTCTAGGCCATCACTCCACTAACTAGTTGACTGGCATCGCTCACACTTCTTTTAATTGTAATTAAAAAAAGAAAAAGAAAACAACAACGACAACAACAACAAAAAAAGAAAAAAAAGGACATATATATGCATATATATTTAGTCGGTTAGATAGTTGTTTGTTTAGTTCTTTTTTTTCTTTTTTTCTAACAATACTTCACGTCTATTCCTATGTTTATCAAAATTAATGTGTGTGTCGATTTTTCTTGTTTACACACACACACACACACACACACGCACACACACACACGCACACACACACACACACACACACACACACACACACACACACACACACATATATACACACACACACACACATCTATTCCTATGTTTTTCAAAATTAACGTGTGTGTCGATTTTTCTTGTTTACACACACACACACACACA
>NC_134895.1:7785232-7787732 GCF_041734735.1 Babylonia areolata | reverse complement strand
AAGGGAAGAAAGAGGCCATTGGGCTTGCAGGGAGAAAAAAAAAAAAAGAAAGAAAAAAAAAAAGAAAGAAAAAAAAAAAAAAAAAAAAGCGCGAAACTGAAACTGCCCTGCCTGAGCGAGCGGTAAGACAATCATAATATATCATATTATATTCTCTCCAACAATAATGTCTTCACGCTCTGCTGTTGACGGACCCCACACGTATACGACGTACGTGTGTGTGTGTGTGTGTGTGTGTGTGTGTGCTTCCGCTTCAACAGAATCCGCCTTCCAGCCGCCGAATAAATATTTTCATGAATTAATCTGGCTCGAATGTACGTACCATTTCGGTGTCGACGTTGGCGCGCGCAATTTAATGGAATCGTGACTTTAACGAAACGCTCGCATTTTCACATCGACCCGTCTGTAGCGATATAGAGTTATCTCGGACTTAGTCCGCACTAGGTCTATGATTTTAGAGCTGTATTTTGTGTGTGTGTGTGTGTGTGTGTGTGTGTGTGTGTGTGTGTTTTAACGGTTTGGCTCTGATGTTATCTTCCGGAGTAACGTTCGCGCACTTTACGGAATCGTGACTGAACCGGAAAGCTCGCATACTTGTTGTGCTCGTTCGTTCGTTCGTTCGTTCGTTATTCATCAAGACCTTTCCCCCGAACATCGTCTGATTTCATTTTACAGTAGTCGTGGCGGTATCATATTATAGCACTTGATACCTGTGTTGGCTATGTACGTGTCCGGGAAACATTTACGGATATTCTGTGTAGTATTATGATATTATTCTTCCCCGGTCGTTGTTGCATCCATCCGTTCCATGACAACTAACTATGTTTGCCTACATTATTAATGTCAGAACATGCAGACGAAGTATTCTAGAAAGCAACGGCAGATTTGTTTGCCAGGGGAAAAAAAAAAAAGAAAGAAAGAAAGAAAAAAAACAAATTCGGGACGGCGTGACATTTTGACTTCGCGATCATCATGATCTAGGCGCCGCGGCGCTCATGTTTGTGTTTGTCAGTTTGAGACAGAAGGAATGAAGTAAGGTGGGTGAACGTGGAAGAATGGGGGGTGGGGGGGGGGGTTGAGTCCGAGGTGAAAGTGGGGTGATGGTGGTAAAAAAAAAAAAAAAAGAAAAGAAAAAAGATAGGGGATGAAATCATCTTCTAGCTTCAAGAAAGAAGGTAATAAGTATCTCAACATAAAAACCGTAAGTTAGTCATCACACGTGTGTGTGTGTGTGTGTGTGTGTGTGTGTGTGTGTGTGTGTGTGTGCGTGCGTGCGTGTGTGTGTGTGTGTGTGTGTGTGTGCGTGAAAAGAATGTAATGGCAACTAATATCTTTAAAAACGCAGTTTTTTTAAAATGTTTTTTTGTATGTTTGAGTATGACAAACAATCATATACATAAAATCAGTTTTTCTCCATGTGGTTTATTTTTAGAGTAATATCGTATACTATTTCTTTGTATTGGTATCGTAGGTTGTATTGTATTGCATTGTATATCACTGCATTGTATAGTTCTGTATTTTGAGTATTGCGATACAAACAACAACAACAACAACAAAAACAGCAACAACATCATTTAATTACCTTATAGTTCTTAGCAGTACAAAAGTAAAAATAGCGTCATAGTGCATTGCGTTTTATCGTATTGTATCGTAGATTTAACAGGGGAGTATTTTTGCCAAAGTCGGAAAAAGAAACATTGTGTGGCTACTACAAAAACAACAATTTCTGCTTCTTCTTCTTCTTCTTCTGCGTTCGTGGGCTGCAACTCCCACGTTCACTCGTATATACACGAGTGGGCTTTTACGTGTGTGACCGTTTTTAACCCTGCCATGCAGGCAGCCATACTCCGCTTTCGGGGGTGTGCATGCTGAGAATGTTCTTGTTTCCATAACCCACCGAACGCTGACATGGATTACAGGATCTTTAACGTGCGTATTTGATCTTCTGCTTGCGTATACACACGAAAGGGGTTCAGGCTAGTCTAGCAGGTCTGCACATATGTTGACCTGGAAGATCGGAAAAATCTATCCACCCTTTACCCACCAGGCGTCGTCACCCTGATTCGAACCCGGGACCCTCAGATTGAAAGTCCAACGCTTTAACCACTCGGCTATTGCGCCCGTCAACATGATAACAGCCTGGCACAACAGCAGCAACACTAATTAGACAACCTTTGTCTGGGCCTGATTGCAGATAGACAACAAGCATTTAGTAAGTAAGGGGAAAGAACATAAAAGCTGTTAACGCTATGATGGTTAAGACTGCCGCGTTCCCAAACGGAGCCATTTCGGCCACAGTTTCAGTTTCAGTAGCTCAAGGAGGCGTCACTGCGTTCGGACAAATCCATATACGCTACACCGCATCTGCCAAGCAGATGCCTGACCAGCAGCGTAACCCAACGCGCTTAGTCAGGCCTTGAGGAAAAAAAAAAAAAAGAAGAAAAAAAAAGGTGAATAAATGATAGATAAGCTTACACAAATAAATAAATAAATAATAACT
>NC_134895.1:7772732-7780232 GCF_041734735.1 Babylonia areolata | reverse complement strand
GCTGCTCATCAATGAGTGTCATAATGCTCGTCTGTGTGTGTGTGTGTGTGTGTGTGTGTGTGTGTGTGTGTGTGTATGTGTGTGTGTGTGTGTGTGTGTGTGTGTGTGAGGGGGAGAGAGAGAGTGAGAAAGAGAGAGAGAGAGAGAGAGAGAGGGGTGAGTGTGTGTGTGTGTGAGGGGGAGAGAGAGAGTGAGAAAGAGAGAGAGAGGGTGAGTGTGTGTGGTGTGTGTGTGTGTGTGTGTGTTGTGTATCTTCAGTTTAACGTCTATTCACTATAAGTGTTATTAGACGGAAGGGAGAAAAACAGTGGATAAAGGAAAGGGAATGCATGTGAATATTAGTGTAAGAAAGTGTTCATGTTATGTATTAGAGGAAAAGTACTTTATAAGAAATTAAAGTTGAAAAAGATTGTGGTGTGTACTGAATGAGGTGTCATAGGAAGGAGAATATGTGTATGCATATCAACAAGTATTAACTTACAACAGTGTAAATATAAATAACGACATTAATTAGAATACATCAAAGGAGGATAGATACAAACAGGACTGGAGTTTAAAATTTCCGAAAACATTCTAAGCAATGAATAATCATTCAAAATCTTTTTCAGTGGCTGATGGAACATTGGTAGAAAAGTCATCAACTGCATCTTTTGGAATTAACTGTCTTATGAATGAGTAGAGATGGTTTACAGTTATTTGCTTACCGCATATTACATTTTATATTTTTAGAAAAACTTTAGTGTGTGTGTGTGTGTGTGTGTGTGTGTGTGTGTGTGTGTGTGTGTGAGTGAGTGAGTGAGTGAGAGAGAGAGAGAGAGAGAGAGAGAGAGAGTTTCATAAAACTACCGACAGCGCATACTTCTCATTTTGTTTCGCATCGACATAATCATGGAAGCCTACCTGCGGCGACTGTTTTTTTTGTTTTTTTGTTTGTTTTTTTGTTCTTATTTATTTATTTATATTTTTTAATCTATTTATTTATTCATTCATTTAAAAAGAAACCAATAGAAAACAGCAACAACAAAAAAGAACAAAAGCAACAACAAAAAACATACAAACAAACAAACAAACAAAACCAAAACAAAAAAACACCCCCAAACCAATAACAACCAAACACTTTTCTTTTGTGAGGATGCTGTTTGTGTGACGACCTTCTTAATGCTCTTTTCTATTTCTTCTTCTCCTTCTCCTTCTTCTTCTTCGTTCGTGGGATGCAACTCCCACGTTCACTCGTATGTACACGAGTGGGCTTTTACGTGTATAACCGTTTATTTTTTTTTTATTTTTTTTTTTACCGGCCCCGCCATGCAGGCAGCCATACTCCGCTTTCGGGGAGGTGTGTGCTGGGTATGTTTTCTTGTTTCCATAACCCACCGAACGCTGGCATGGATTACAGGATCTTTAACGCGCGTATTTCATCTTCTGCTTGCCGTAGTACACACGAAGGGGGTTCAGGCTACAAGCAGGTTTGCACATAATTATGTTGACCTGGGAGATCGGAAAAAAAAAAAAATCACCATCCTTTACCCACCAGGCGCCGTCGCCGTGATTCGAACCCGGAACCCTCAGAATGAAAGTCCAAGGCTTTAACCACTCGGCTATTGCTCCCGTCTTTTCTATTTTAAAACAAAACATTTGAACCCGCCAGGCTAGTTTGTCTTCTGGAGGTGGTGCGTCTAGATCCTTGAGTCATGGCCTAGAGGTAACGCGTCCGCCTAGGAAGCGAGAGAATCTGAGCGCGCTGGTTCGAATCACGGCTCAGCCGCCAATATTTTCTCCCCCTCCACTAGACCTTGAGTGGTGGTCTGGACGCTAGTCATTCGGATGAGACGATAAACCGAGGTCCCGTGTGCAGCATGCACTTAGCGCACGTAAAAGAACCCACGGCAACAAAAGGGTTGTTCCTGTAAAAATTCTGTAGAAAAATCCACTTCGATAGGAAAAACAAATAAAACTGTACGCAGGAAAAAAAACAACAACAAAAAATGGGTGGCGCTGTAGTGTAGCGACGCGCTCTCCCTGGGGAGAGCAGCCCGAATTTCACACAGAGAAATCTGTTGTGATAAAAAAGAGAAATACAATACAATACAATGCATAATTATAACTAAGTTATGCGCGGGACCTATACATGGCAAAACAACTGTTGTAGTTTTTGACTGGACATCCGACGGCCGCAAATAGCCCAGTGGGTTAATTAAAGCGTTGGACTTTCAATCTGAGGGTCCTGGGTTCGAATCTCTTAACTATAATGGCACCTGGTGGGTAAAAAGGGGTAGAGATTTTTTTCCGATCTCCCAGGTCAACAATACTTATGTGCAGACCTGCTTAGTGCCTGAAACCTCTTAATATGATAATAATAATGGATACTTATATAGCACACTATCCAGAAATCTTTTTTATATGTATTTGACTGTGCTTTCATATGTGCTTGTACAAGTAAGTGTTCATCTCTGTGAGTGTGTGTTTGTATGTGTGTGTGTGTGTGTGTGCCGTGGAAGCTGCGATACTTAGACTAGAAATGAGTGTGTGGAGGAGGGGGGGTAGAGGAGGTGCACGGTAATGCGTGTGTGTGTGTGTGTGTTGGAGCTCATGTACGTTTATATGTATTTGACTGTGCTTTCATATATGTGAAACTGCATGTCTGGTGCATTTCTGTTATGCATGTGTGGGTGTATGTGTGAATGTGTGTCTTCATATTTTACATTTATTTGCTTATTTATCACCATTGTTGTCTTATTTATTTATTTATTTATGTTTTATTATTATCATTTTATTAGTATTACTAATATTATTACTACTACCTTTTTCTATGTTATAATTATTATTTATTTATTTATTTATTTATGCAAGCTTATCTATTATTTATTCCCCCGTTGTTGTTGGGTTTTTTTTTGTTTTGTTTTTTTTGGTTTTTTTTGTGTGTTCTCAAGGCCTGACTAAGCGCGTTGGGTTACGCTGCTGGTCAGGCATCTGCTTGGCAGATGTGGTGTAGCGTATATGGTTTTGTCCGAACGCAGTGACGCCTCCTTGAGCTACTGAAACTGAAACTGAAACCCAGAAATCTGCTCTAGGTGCTTTACAAAAACGCTTTTGTTAACATAAAACATTACATCAGTGTTACATACACACACCAAAATGTGACTACACACACACACACACACACACACACACACACACACACACACACACACACACACACACACACACACACTGCATACATACATTTTAACATGCATGTGTATCTAACAGCTACCCTAACATATACGCACACATAGGCAGGCACAAACTTGCATAAACACACGCACACACACTACACATTCATATACATGCATGTAGTTATGTACACATACATATGCATACACACATAGTCAAGCACAGCTAACGCAAAGGAAGTGGACCTGCCACAATTGAACTTATTGCTGAGGGAAAAGGTTTTGAGTTTTGAGACGAGATTTAAAAGATGCGAGGGAATCAGAATGACGGAGGTTGTCAGGGAGCTTGTTCCACGTCTTCGTGCGTACACGGCCGGCAGAAGACTAAAAATACGCAACGTTAAAGATTCTGTAATTCCATGTCAGTGTTCGGTGGGTTGTGGAAACAAGAGCATTCCCAGCATGCACCCCCCCGAAAACGGAGTATGGCTGCCTACATGGCGGGATAAAAAAAACAACAACAACAACAACCCCCCAAAACAAAAACAAAACGGTCATACACGTAAAAAGCCCACCCCTGTGCATACGAGTGAACGTGGAAGTTGCAGCCCACGAACGAAGAAGAAGAAGAAGAAGAAGAAGAAGATGAAGTCGAACCCGGGTGTGGCCGTGTATGGGGGGAATCTAAATGAGCGGCGTGCCACTGAAACGGTGCAGATGATGGGGCAGCAGCAAAAAAAAAAAAAAAAAAAAAAAAAAAGTGGAAATTCACCCCCCCCCCCCATACTCAGCTGTTATCATCATGAGTGATGATGGCCTGGTCACCAGGTTGGTAACGCAGTCCGCCGAGACTCTGAGGTCAGAGGGATCGAATCCCGCTCACCGGAAAATGTTCCTCCCTCTCGCATCACAAGTATAGGACCTCGAGTGATGGATGGTCTATAGGCGGCGTTAAGTCATTCTCACCGGATGAGACGATCAACGAACCCGGACGGAGGTCCCCGCGTGGCATGTGCAGCAAGCAGTTAGGCACACGTAAAAGATCCCATGGCGGCAACTAAAAGGATTACCCCCCTCCCCAACCCCCCCCCCCCGTCCCCCCCACGGACATGAAAAGAATTGTATTTATAAGTTCGAGGGTTGCCCCCCCCAGCGACATTAATGTAGGAAAACTCTGCTTCGTAGTAAAATAAAATTAATACACTTTCAGACAGGAAAATATATTTTCGGATGGTAATGTGATGTGCTGTGATGACGGACGCGCTCTCTCCCGGTCTCCCGGTCGGGGGGGGGGGTGGGGGTGGGGGGTTGGGATGCAGCCCGGAAGCAGATGCCTGACCAGCAGCGTAACCCAACGCGCTTAGTCAGGCCTTGAGAAAAAAAAAAACAAAACAAAAACACCAACAATAAATTTATATAAAAAAAAATGAACAAAAAAATACTAAACACCAACAAAACAAACAAACAAACAAAAAAAGAAGAAGAAGAAAAAAGACACACACCAAAAACAGCTAACAACAACAACAACAACATACATCGGACAACACTGCCTCATTACTTACTTCCCTCGTGACAAGGATTTTCAGCACGTCATTACTATCACAAGAGGCAAATATATCACAAGAGGCAAAATAGGTATTTTAACTCACTCAGTACGGCCAGTCCTCTCTTCTCCTCTACACAAACCCCTCGGATGTCCAGTGGGTGTCTGAATGACCCAACCTTTAGCTTCCGTCGTCAGAATTGTGGTATTGTTTGTCAACATTCACCTCTTCAGTATAAGAGCCTTCCGCTTGCAATAATTTGATGATGGTAACTGGGGTGAAACGCTGTTAACGTCGTCTCTTTCGCCGTTCGTATGGAAAGAGTTAAAGTGTACACCATTAGTAACGTCAAATCTTCTTCTTCTTCTTCTCCTTCTGCGTTCGTGGGCTGCTACTCCCACGTTCACTCGTATGTACACGAGTGGGCTTTTACGTGTATGACCGTTTTTACCCCTGCCCTGTAGGTCAAATCTGTTTTAATCACTAATGGTGTACACCTTAAAATACCTATTTTGCCTCTTGTGATATTACCAGGAAGTGTCTGGGTTGGTTCCAATGTACCTTTTATTTACCTGTGTGCGTTATAGCTGAATCGGCAGCGAAAGCAGGCACGGACTTGAAGTTGTGTGTTCCTTTGTGAATGGAGAGAGTTACCACTCTTTACTATTTGTCAATCAAAGCGCGTTGGGTTACGCTGCTGGTCAGGCATCTGCTTGACAGATGTGGTGTAGCGTAGCGTAGCGTATATATATGGAATTGTACCGAACGCAGTGACGCCTCCTTCAGCTACTGAAACTGAAACTGTCAATCATTTCATCTCCTGGCCTCACTCATTCTTTGTTCATTACCAGGACAGTTCTTACCTTTCTCTTACCTACCCCATCCCCTTCCCATCCCCGTTTCTGTTTCCGTCTCTCCCCCCCCCCACCCCCCCCACCCCCACCCCCACATCCACATCCCCTTCCTGTTATCCATCATATAACCTTGTTAACGTTTTTTTTTCTTTTTTTTTTTTTGTGTGTGTGTATCTAAAGAGAGTCACGCGCGCGCGCGCAGACATTCGATATCTTTGATGTCATCATCATCTTCATCATCATCATCATCATCATCACCGGCTGAGTTGTTGAAGAAGTGTGGAAGGGGTAGGGGGTGGGGGGGAACATACTAAGTAAAGGGGCTGGCTGGCTTCTCCTCTTTAACTCAGTGCCAGGAATTGCACGCTCTCTCTCTCTCTCTCTCTCTGTCTCTCTCGCTGTCTCTCTCGCTCTCTCTCTCGCTCTCTCTCTCTCTGTCTCTCTCTCTCTCTCGCTGTCACTCTCTCTCTTTCGCTCTGTCTCTCTCGCTCTCTCTCTCTCTCTCTCGCTGTCACTCTCTCGCTCTCTCTCGCTCTGTCTTTCTCTCTCTCGCTCTCTCACCAGGAAGGAAGGTGGCAGAATGGTTAAGACGCTCAGCTGCCAATACAGAGAGTCCGTGAGGGTGTGGGTTCGAATCCCGCTCTCGCCCTTTCTCCTAAGTTTGACTGGAAAATCAAACTGAGCGTCTAGTCTTTCGGATGAGACGATAAACCGAGGTCCCGTGTGCAGCACGCACTTGGCGCACTGAAAAAGAACCCATGGCAACGAGAGTGTTGTCCTCTGGCGAAATTACGTAAAATGAAATCCACTTTCATAGGTACACAAATATGTAAGCATGCACTCAAGGCCTGACTAAGCGCGTTGGGTTATGCTGCTGGTCAGGCATCTGCTCAACAGATGCGGTGTAGCGTGTATGGATTTGTCCGAACGCAGTGACGCCTCCTTGAGAAATTGAAACTGAAACTGAATCTCACCAGGACATCCACACGTCTACAAAGAGTTAAAGTTACAGAGAACTAACTACCAGACATAATTTCGGGGGTGTGAGGGATGTGGTGATGGTGGGGGAGGGGTGTGGGGGTGGGGGGGTGGGGGGTGGAGTTGTATTCATAACACGAACAGAAGATTTAAGGAGCAAGCAACGACGATTGAAAGAAAGTGACGAATAGTTAATTATGTCCGTGTTAATTATGTCGACGAGGCACTCAAACCTTCCCAAAGACTTTTCATTTCAGTTTATTTTATTTTATTTTATTCTCTTTTTTTTTCTTTTGTTTTGTTTCGTTTAATTGCAGTTTGTTTTGTTTGATTTATTTTGTTTTTCTTTTGTTTCATTCCGTTTGATTTCATTTTATTGACTCACTTGTGTAAACAATGTGTAAACAATGTGAGTCTATGTTTTAACCCGGTGTTCGGTTGTCTCTCTGTGTGTGTGTGTGTGTGTGTGTGTGTGTGTGTGTGTGTGTGTGTGTGTGTGTGTGTGTCCGTCCGTGGTAAACTTTAACATTGACATTTTCTCTGCAAATACTTTGTCAGTTGACACCAAATTTGGCATAAAAATAGGAAAAATTCAGTTCTTTCCAGTCATCTTGTTTAAAACAATATTACACCTCTGGGATGGGCACAAAATTTTTTTTAAAAAGAAGCCTAATTATATGCAAACTGCATTTACTGTTATATTTATATTTTTTGTATTCTCTAAACTTGGTACTTTGACCTCTTATTCTGACCCAACAACAAGAGGAGTCATTATTATAATTTTTTGTTCAAACAGGAACTTCTTTTGCTAAGCATGGAATTTTTATTTATTTTGCAAACGTTTTGGTGCATATGTAAAAAAAGGGAAATTACTCTGTAATTAATGCTAGTGGACTTAATTTATCACAAGTGAGTCTTGAAGGCCTTGCCTCTCTTGTTTATTTTTTTTTACAGGCTGTAAGACACCAGTTA
>NC_134895.1:7762732-7765232 GCF_041734735.1 Babylonia areolata | reverse complement strand
GAGAGAGAGAGGGGGAGAGAGAGAGAGGTGCGCATTGTTTCCAGTGCATTGGCACTTACTGTGGCTTCACATCCAGAATCGAGGATGGGGGATGATAATGAAATAAAATAACATAAAATAAACAAGAAAGAGAGAGAGAGAGGAGTATTTTTTTCGTTGTCTAGATACAAACTAATACAAACTATAAATATGAGCACAATATTTTTTTTCATTTGTAAAGTGAGTGCCCGCATATTAAAAAAAAAAATGAAGGAAAAAAAAAAGAAGAAGAAGAAAGAACGAAAGAAATAGAAAAGAAAACATAAAAAATACTATCTGCTCTTTTTCTTCCTTGTTGTCTCTTCTGTCTTTTGTTTTTATCCGAATTGAAGCAGAGGTCCGTTGATTGCTTCAAACAACATTGGTCTTCTGCTTTGAGTACGCATGATTTTTATACTGTATACGGATCCTATAAAACATCATCATTGTCACCTGTTGTGTACTTACATTATGTAGATAAACTTCCTATCTTTGTGGCTGCCTTCACCTCTTCACTCCATCTCGCTCACTACGATCGGCTTCGGATCCACTCTTGTTTACGCATACCCAGATTCAAACACTCGACTGTTGGCCGGCCGTTCTTTCTCTGTCTCTGGACCTTGCGATTGGAATGAACTTCCTCTTTCGCTTCGTCAAGTCTCCACTCTCAGCTCTTTCAAGTCTGGCCTTAAAACCCACCTCTTCCCACAATAGCCTCCCTTGCCTGCCTCTTCCTTGTCTTTAGTTTCTACAGTTTTAGAGTTATGCATGCGTGTGAATGACTGGTGCTAAAGCGCTTTGATTTGTCTCTGCACAAGATTCAGCGCTATATAAATACCATTATTATTATTATTATTATTATTATTATTATTATTATTATTATTATTATTATATATCTTTGAGAAGAAATCTGGCCAAATTTAGAATTGGAATGTCACACTTAAATTGTAATTTTTTTTTTATCGATTTAGAAATCGTGCAAAATGTAAAAGATTATTCTTGCCCATTCTGTACCTAATGTCCCTGAAACAGGGAAGCATTTCCTGCTTGAATGTCCAAAATACAGTGAACCTAGGAATGACTTAATTCCCCAATCAATATCACAGACATGTGTCTATGTTTAAATTTGCATTACTGATGGCTGCCGAAAACAAACCAACAGTGGAAGAAGACAAAAATGACCGCAGGATTCTTCAAAGACAAAAAAAACTAAAGTTTATAAAATTAAAAAAACCCAACCTTTTTGGTGGTAGATGAATCCTCTTTGTTGAGTGGGACACGACGTTTCGGACCATAGGCCCGTTGTCAAGTGATGAGAAGAGGACAGTGTGAATAGGAAAGCCTATGTGAGGAAAGGGTGATGACATCTCACTACTTTCTGTTTTGAGGGGCCATGACCTCTTCTCATCACTTGACAACGGGCCTATGGTTCGAAACATCGTATCCCACTCAACGAAGAGGATTCGTCTACCACCAAAAAGTTGTTTTTTATTATTATTATTATTATTTTTTTTAAATAAACTTTAGTTTTTTTTGCCAAACCAGCAGTGATGAATGTTGTGGCCTTCGTACACAAAGCTCTTGCCATAAGGAGGCAGAGTTTTTTAAGTTAGTGATGCATTATGTTTGTGCACTCCATTTGTAAAAGGCCAAGGCCTATTCTATTAAATCATTTGTGTCCTTGTGTCGTCTGTTCTTTCTGTGTTCCCCCCCTTTTTTTTAATTTATTTTCCTTTCTTCTGTCTTCTGTCTACATATCTGTCTGTCTGTTCTGTTTGTTTGGTTGTTTTCTAGCCCCCCACGCCCCGCCCCGCACCCCCCCCCCCCACCCCCTCTCCTCCCTTTCATTCATTTATCTGTTTTATTTATTCATCTATTCATTCATTTATCCATTTATCTATTTGATATAAATAACCTTTTTATTATTATTATTATTATTTTTTTTTATATTCAAGTTTAACCTAGTTTTAAACATACAGACTACCCGCCGAAAAGGGAGTATGGCTGCCTACATGGTGGGGTAAAAACGGTCCTATACATGCATACGAGTGAACGTGGGAGTTGCAGCCCACGAACGAAGAAGATTGATTGATTGATTGATTGAATCTTTAATGGGTAAAGAATTAGGCACAGTAAAGGCCTTTTTACAATTCTGCCCATTTAACGACATAAAAAATAAAGAACGAACGACACAAAACATAAAAATAAAGAAATAAACTGAAATAAAATAAAATAATAAGAACGACGAATAAGAATAGGAACTTGAATAGTCTATTAAAGGTAACAAAGCGATGAAAAACTGGAACAATTGGTACATTACATGTACATAGGTACTTACACACACACACACACACACACACACACACCCACACACACACGCACACACACACACACACAATTATAAAACAAGCAACAAAGACATACGTACACATTCACGCCCACACACTCAAACACACACAAATACACACATTGAAAATTATGT
>NC_134895.1:7759066-7762632 GCF_041734735.1 Babylonia areolata | reverse complement strand
GGGGTGTGTGTGTGTGTGTTTTCTTTTCTTTCTTTCTTTCTTTTCTTTTTTCATTTTTTTTTTCACGGACAATTGTTCACATCCATTGCAGTCTAAAGAGGCCGTGTGTGTGTGTGTGTGTGTGTGTGTGTGTGTGTGTGTGTGTGTGTGTGTGTGTGTGTGTGTGTGTGTGTTTTCTTTTCTTTCTTTCTTTCTTTTCTTTTTTCATTTTTTTTTTCACGGACAATTGTTCACATCCATTGCAGTCTAAAGAGGCGGTGTGTGTGTGTGTGTGTGTGTGCGTGAAGGAGATGCAGAGAGAGGTGGTGGTGGTGGGTGGGTGGGGGGGTGTTGGATGGGAGGGGATGGAGGGTGGGTGGGTTTGTAGGAGCAGGGTGGGGGGAGGGGTGAGTGAGTGCGCAAGTGTGTATTATAGATATATATGTACAGGCGGAGTAGGGGAAGGGAGAGTTAGGTTTCGTTTTTGTCAGGGCTTTTG
Source organism: Babylonia areolata (assembly GCF_041734735.1). NCBI lineage: Eukaryota > Metazoa > Mollusca > Gastropoda > Neogastropoda > Buccinidae > Babylonia > Babylonia areolata. The sequence continues at coordinate 7,762,154 of NC_134895.1, read as the reverse complement.
GGTTTGGTTTTTTGTTGTTGTTATTGTTGTTCTTTTTTTTTCATTTTTCAAACTATTTTTTCTTTCTTTTTCCTTTCTTTTCTTTTTTTTCTTTCTTTCTTTCTTTCCTGCCTTCTGTTGTGGCTTCTTATCTAATCGTGCGTGGAGAGCCGTCCGTGTGATGTTCCTATATTTTTTTCGTTTCTTTTCTTTTCTTTTTGTCTTCATTCTTTCGTTTGTTTGTTCATTTTCTTTCTTTCTTCCTTTCTCTCTCTCTCTCTCTCTCTTTCTTTTATTTCACTTTCTTTCATTCTCTTTTCTTTGTTTTCTTTTTTTTTTCTTTTCTTTCGTTCCGTTTCTTTCTTTTCTTTTCTTTCTCTCTTTCTTTCTCTCTTTCTCTCTCTCTCGCTGTCTCTCTCTTTCTTTCTTTCTTTTCTTTCTTTCTCTCTCTCGCTGTCTCTCTCTCTCTTTCTTTCTTTAGTTCCTTCTTTCTTTCTTTCTTTCTCTCTAGCTGTCTCTCTCTCTTTCTTTCTTTCTTTCTTATCTTTCTTTCTTTCTCTCTCTCGTTCTCTTTCTCTTGCTGTCTCTCTCTCTCTTTCTTTCATTCTTTCTCTCCTTCTTTCTTTCTTTCTCTCTCTCTCTTTTTCTCTCTCTCTCTCTTTTTCCTTCTTTCTTTCTTTTCTTTCTTTTTTTTTCTCTCTCTCTCTGCCTCGAGGTCTCTCTCTCTTTTTTCTTTCTTTCTTTCTTTTTTCTCTATCTCTTTCTCTCTCTTTCTTCTTTCTTTCTCTCGCTGTCTCTCTCTCTCTCTCTCTCTCTCTCTCTTTCTTTTCTTTTTTCTTTCTTTTCATTCTTTCTCTTGCTCTCTCTCTCTGTTTCTTTCTTCCTTTCTCTCTTTGTTTTTTTTTTTTCTCTCTCTCTCCTTTCTTTTGTGGTTTTGGAGCATCCATCGTGTCCTATGCCTTGTCAATAATCATCTCATGATGCTGCTCACCCACAAATCTTACACATACTTCTCTGCATTCCCACAAGAAAAGCAAGGAAAAACAACAAAAACAACAAGGAAAAAAAAGAAAGAAAGAAAGAGAGAAAAAAAAAGAAAGAATAAAACAGCGAAGTCATGACTATTATAAAAAAAGAAAAAAAAATCCTGGGAATGGATTACAAAATGACAATTCTTAAAAAAACACACAAAAAAACACCACCACCCCCCCAAAAAAAAACAACAACAAACAAACAAAAAAACCAACAATCAAAAACAAACAAAAAAACCAAACAAACAAACAAGAAAAACAACAATCAGAAAGTCAGCAGATTTTTGGTGGTCAAGTTTGAAATTTTGGATTTTTTTTTTTTTTTCAAGTTATTAAGTTATCAAGTTATTATTGGTTACCACATCAAACACAGACTGAAAGCTTGTATGAAACTCGAAAGCCTGTAAGTTAAGACAAAGAAAGCAAAAAAGAGTGAGAGCGAGTGACAGAAAGCGAGAGATAAACAGACAGATAGATAGATAGATAGATAGATAGAGAGAGAGAGAGAGAGACAGACAGACAGACAGACAGACAGACAGAGAGAAACGGGCAAAGAGAGAGAGAGAGAGAGAGACAGACAGAGACAGAGAGAGAGACAGACAGACAGACAGACAGACAGAGAGAGAGAGAGACGGAGAGAGAGATACAGAGACAGAGAGAGATACAAAGACAGAAAGAGAGAGGGAGGCAAAGAGAGAGAGAGTGGGAGATGAAGAGACGCAGAGAGAGAGAGAGAGAGAGAGAGACGGATAGAGGGAGAGACAGACAGAGATACAGAGAGACACAGAGAGAGAGAGAGAGGGAGAGATACAGAGAGAGAGAGAGAGAGAGAGGAGACGTTTAGATCCGCCTGGAAGATGGCGCCCCGATCAGGTTACAGCCATTAGCTGTCTGAACGTGTCAATTAGGTATCGATTAGCCCTGCCTTCCCTGTCTGCTTGACTGTTCATTGCTCTCTCTCCCTCCCTCCTCTCTCCCTCCCTCCTCTCTCCCTCCCCCCACCCCCACGCCCCCCTCTCTCTCTCTTCTCTCCCTCCCCTCTCTCTCTCCCTCTCTCTCCCTCCTCTCTCCCTCCTCTCTCTCTCTCCTCTCTCCCTCCTCTCTCTCTCTCTCCTCTCTCTCTCTCTCCTCTCTCTCTCTCCCTCCTCTCTCTCTCCCTCCTCTCTCTCTCTCCCTCCTCTCTCTCTCTTCTATCTCCCTCCCTCCCTCCTCTCTCTCTCCCTTCTCTCTCTCACCCTTCTCTCTCTCCCTCCTCTCTCCCTCCTCTCTCTCTCTCTCCCTCCTCTCTCTCTCCCTTCTCTCCCTTCTCTCCCTCCCTCCTCTCTCTCTCCCTTCTCTCTCTCACCCTTCTCTCTCTCCCTCCTCTCTCCCTCCTCTCTCTCTCTCTCTCCCTTCTCTCCCTCCCTCCCTCCTCTCTCTCCCTCCTCTCTCTCTCCCTCCCCTCTCTCTCTCCCTCCTCTCTCCCTCCTCTCTCTCTCCCTTCCTCCCTCCTCTCTCCCTCCTCTCTCTCTCCCTTCTCTCCCTCCCTCCTATCTCCCTCCTCTCTCTCTCCCTCCTCTCTCCCTCCTCTCTCTCTCCCTTCCTCCCTCCTCTCTCTCTCCCTTCTCTCCCTCCCTCCTCCCTCCTCTCTCCCTCCTCTCTCTCTCTCCCTCCTCTCCCTCTCTCCCTCCTCTCTCTCTCCCTTCTCTCTCCCTCCTCTCTCTCTCCCTCTCTCTCTCCCCTCCTCTCTCTCCCTCCCCTCTCTCCCTCCTCTCTCTCTCTCCCTCCTCTCTCTCTCTCCCTCCTCTCTCTCCCTTCTCTCCCTCCCTCCTCTCTCCCTCCTCTCTCTCTCCCTCCTCTCTCTCCCTCCCTCCTCTCTCCCTCCTTTCTCTCTCCCTCCTCTCTCTCTCCCTTCTCTCCCTCCTCTCTCTCTCCCTCCTCTCTATCCCTCCCTCCTCTCTGCCTCCTCTCTCTCTCCTCTCTCTCTCCCTTCTCTCCCTCCCTCCTCTCTCTCTCCCTCCTCTCTCTCCCTCCCTCCTCTCTCCCTCCTCTCTCTCTCTCTCCTCTCTCTCTCTCCCTCCTCTCTCCCTTCTCTCTCT
>NC_134895.1:7749066-7754066 GCF_041734735.1 Babylonia areolata | reverse complement strand
AGGCATTGACACTTTTTTTTTTCTCTTTGCCGCTGTGATGTACTATCTGTGCTTTTATTATTATTATTATTATTAGTATTATTATTATTATTATTACCGGGGCTGATCTTCTTCTTCTTCTTCTTCTGCGTTCGTGGGCTGCAACTCCCACGTTCACTCGTATGCACACGAGTGGGATTTTACGTGTATGACCGTTTTTACCCCGCTATGTAGGCAGCCATACTCCGCTTTCGGGGGTGTGCATGCTGGGTATGTTCCTGTTTCCATAACCCACCGAACGCTGACATGGATTACAGGATCTTTAACGTGCGTATTTGATCTTCTGCTTGCATAGACACACGAAGGGGGTTCAGGCACTAGCAGGTCTGCACATATGTTGACCTGGGAGATCGTAAAAATCTCCACCCTTTACCCACCAGGCGCCGTCACCGTGATTCGAACCCGGGACTCTCAGATTGAAAGTCCAACGCTTTAACCACTCGGCTATTGCGCCCGTCAACTGATCTACCAGATTACCTGGGCTGATCTACCTTCTCTGGAAGACATATCATAAGCGGCTACTAAAAAAAAAAAAAAAAAAAAAGCAAAGTCAATCAGCCAGGACGAATCACATCCAGCTTTTGGGATTTTCGAGATGCTCCCCTCTGGTCGACGGTACAGAAGTATAAGGACGAAAACCAATTGCTTCGCCAGTAGCTTTTCCCCAAAGCAGTCAATGCCCTGTCAGTCGAACAAATCCAGTGTGATAAGTAGAATTGTGCAATCAAAAACCATCTACCTGAAGATCTAGTCATCAGCCCCATCCACATGTAATATGCGGCTTCCGTTCAAACGTGTGTGTATGTGTGTGTGTGTGTGTGTGTGTGTGTGTGTGTGTGTGTGTGTGTGTGTGTGTGTGAGAGAGAGAGAGAGAGAGAGAGTTTGTGTGTGTGTGTGTGTGTGTGTGTGTGTGTGTGTGTGTGTGTGTGTGTGTGTGTGCAGTGCGTGCATGTGTGAGTATGGACAAGTTTTTATATTGATATGCACTTGTGTGTATCCCAATTTCTACTGTATCTGTGTTTGTGTATGATTTTCGATTTATGTTCGTACCTTGCTATGTACTATCCCCCGCCACCCCCACCCCCCCGCCCCCCAATATTTCTTGTGACCCTGGTACACTTGGTAATAAAGACATATTCTATTCTATTCTATTCTATTCTATTCTGTTCTCTGGCGATTAGGTAGCGAGATGTAAACACTGGGAACCACGGACACTGCCCAATGGCAGCTGTCTGTCGGCTCTACCCAGGTAGACAGCCTGTTGTGTAAATGACCCCGAGTTTGTAAAGCGCTTTGAGCTTGGTCTCCGACCGAGGACAGGCGCTGTATAAGTAGTACCCGTGTCCTTTATTCATCATTCATATTATATTATGATAATGACGACGATGACGATTTATTCCTTACTTAAATTAAGGTAGTCTTGTTCCGCGGCTGTAATCCTGTGGATGTATATATATATATATATATATATATATATATATATATATATATATATATATATCTATATATCTATATATCTATATATATATATATTTATGTCTTCCATGGCTCGTGTTGTGTGTGTGTGTGTGTGTGTGTGTGTGTGTGTGTGTGTGTGTGTGTGTGTGTGTGTGTGTGTGTGTGTGTTCATGTGCATACTGTGTCTGATTGATCTGTTCTTGTAAAGCACTTTGAGGTGTGTGTGTGTGTGTGTGTGTGTGTGTGTGTGTGTGTGTGTGTGTTCTTGTGCACACTGTGTCTGATGTGTTGTTGAGAAGCGCTTTGGGATGTGTGTGTGTGTGTGTGTGTGTGTGTGTGTGTGTGTGCGTGCGCGTGTGAGTGTATATGTGCGTGCGTGCATGAGTGTGAATGTGTGTGCGTGTACGTGCGCGCTTGAGTGTGCGTGCGCACGTATGCGTTTGTGCGTAATAGTATCTTTTGTGTTTGTGAGTGAGCGTGCACTTTAATGGGCACACACACGCACACACACACACACACACACACACACACACACACACATACACACACACACACACTGGGTGGTGGGCGGCGCAGGAAACATCCGTGCACGTGTGTGGTCCATTTTGCGTGCGAACCTGTATCCTCCACCACCACCACCATCCCACCCCCCTCACCTTAACCCCTTTCCACTACCACCCCCCTCACTCACCCCCCCTCCCCCTCGCAACTCCCCCTCCCGTGGTTTACCCCCCCCCCCCTCTATAGAATACCTTCACTACTTAACTTTCCTTCCCGGGTGGTGGGGGGGGGGACTTTCCACCCCTCCGCACCCCCCTCCGCAACCCCCCACCCTAGTCTTCCCTAACCCCTTCCCCCCCCCCCTCCCCGCCACCCCCACATCCCTCCACCCCACAATCAGTCTTACAGTTTCTCATCCCCCACCCCTCCCACCCACCACCCAACTCCCTTCCCTTTCTTTTCTCTTCTCTTTTTCCTCCCTTTCTCTCTCTCTCCACCACCCCCCCCCCCCAACCCCCGCCACCTCCTCCCTTCCCCTCCTTCCATCCCTCCATCTCTCTCTCTCTCAGCCTCCTTTATTTTTTTCTCTTCCTTCCTTCCATCCATCCATCCTTCCTTCCTTCCTTCCTCCCTTTCTCATCCCTCCCCCGTGCCCCCCAACCCCCCCACCCCTCCCGCACCCCACCACCCTCCCCGCACACACACACACTACACTACTCTCTACCTCCTCCCACTTCTCGCCTCCACGGTAAATTTTACTAATTAAGAGAAGGAAACGTCCCTCGACCCTTATCTCTCAGGGGGGAAAACACACACACACACACACACACACACACACACACACACACACACACACACACACACACACACACACACAGACACACACACACACACACACACACACACACGCACACACACACACACAAACTCACACATACACACACACACACACACACACACACACACACACACACACACACACACACACACACACACACACACACACACACACATACGCATACGCGCGAGCGCAAGCGTTTTTTTTCCTTCCGTCTCTCTCTCCCTCTCTTTCTCTCTCTCTCTCTTTAAACCCTGTCTCACTTTGTTTCTCTATATGTCCGTGTGTCTCTGTGTCTGTCTGTCTGTCTTTTCCTCCTCGACTGTCCGTCCGTCCGTTTGTCTGCCTGTCTGTCTCTCTCTTCCTCCGATACAAGCACACACATACAAACGCACGCACACACACACACGCGCGTACACAAATATGAAGCACACACACACACGCGCGCGCGCGCGTGCGCTCGTGTGCGGACATAATTATGTGTGCACGTACACACACACACGCACACACACACACACACACACACACACAAGCACACACACACACACACACACACACACACACACACACACACACACACACACACACACACACGTTGTTTCCAAGATCCCAAACAAAGAGAAGCAAAGAAGAAAGTAGAACAAAGAACAAAGGAAGACTTCTTCTTCTTCTTCTTCTTTGTTCGTGGGCTGCAATTACCACGATCTCTTGTCTGTGCACACGAGTGGGGCTTTTACGTGCCTGTAGGCAGCCATATTCCGCTTTCGGGGTTCAAAGGGAGACAAACAACAACAACAAAAACAACATAAAAAAAAAACCACACCAAAAACCCCAACCCTCATTTCTAGGTGAAGGAAGAAATATAAGTGGTCGTGAAGTACTAAAACGCGAATTTTTAAACAAACTACTACTACTTCTACTGATAATAGTAATCACTATCTATATAGTGCCTAATCTCGTGAAGACACAAATCGATTAACTCTCTCCATACGAACGGCGAAACAGACGACGTTAACAGCGTTTCACCCCAGTTACCATCATCAAAATATTGCAAGCGGAAGGCTCTTATACTGAAGAGGTGAATGCTGACAAAGAATACCACAATTCTGACGACGGAAGCTAAAGCTTGGGTCATTCAGACACCCACTGGACATCCGAGGGGTCTGTGTAGAGGAGAAGAGAGGACTGGCCATACTGAGTGAGTTAAAGAGCTTTCAAACCAGTCAGTCACACACTCGTGTATATATCTGAACTTGAGAAACTGAAGACAAAGAAGAAGAAGAAGAAGAAGAACGAGGAGGCGGCAGGGAAAGGAGGTTGCTGGCTTTCTTGAAAAAAAGAAAAAGAAAAAAAAAAAGTGGGTTTTTATTTTGATAAGGCCAGACTTGGAAAACAGCTGATTGCAGAGACCTGACGTGACGAAACGAAAGAGGAAGTTAGTCAAAACTAACACCAGTTCAAAACAAAGTATAGCAACCACAGCAGCAACAACAACAACAACAACAAAAAACCCAAACAAACCCAAAACAAACAAACAAAAACCATTAAAAAAAAGGGGGGGGGGGGGGGGCGGACAAATAAAGAAATAAAGAAAGATAATAATAATAATAATGATAGGATTTATATAGCGCTGAATCTTGTCCAGAAACAAATCTAAGCGCTTTCACACCGGTCATTCACACGCATGCATTAACTCTAAAACTGAAGAAGAAACTGAAGACAAGGAAGAGGCAGGGAAGGGAGGCCATCCTGTGAAGAAGAGTGCTTGAATCCGGGTGTGCGTAAACAGAGTGGATCCGAAGCCGATCGTAGAGAGCGAGATGGAGTGTAGAGGTGAAGGCAGCCACAAAGATAGGAAGGGGGTAGATTTGTGAGTGCATTTATAACATAGAGTGCTGATCTTATACTTTATTCTGTGTGCGAAAACTGAGTATGGGTGCCTACATGGCGGAGTAAAAAGGGTCATACACGTAAAAATCCCACTCGTATACAAACGAGTGAACGTGGGAGTTGCAGCCCACGAACAAAGAAGAAGAAGAAGAAAGGTTCAGGTAGAAAGAAGAAGAAGAAGAAGAAGAGCCGCATTGTCGTGTTCAAACAAAGACACAGAAAAAAAGGGATACAGTTGAACGAAGAAACAAAACAAAGCAAAAACAAAGCTGAA
>NC_134895.1:7739066-7744066 GCF_041734735.1 Babylonia areolata | reverse complement strand
CTGCTGTTCCGACTATTATTTTGGGCTAGAATTTGATTATAGTGGACAGTGTCTTGTCCAAGTTACATCCCCACTCTCTCGGCCAAGAGGGTTTTAGGACAGTCGGCGTTGGGATGGTTCCCAAAGGCCAACTAGCCCACAAGGCTGCAACACTAAGAGCCAGTGCAATTTTGCCTCCTAGTTTGAGAGTCATAGTCCTTCACAAAAGACTAAGCTGTAAATGATTTCCCATTGACTGGAGAAACCATTGATAATACAGCTCTCTCTTGGCTGTTGGCCCAAATGTAAACTTATGTCAATCTGTGATATAAGCCGAGTGTTGGGCCTAAAACTTCTGCTACTACTACTACTACTACTACTACTACTACTACTAACATACTCCACAGACCTTGCCGTCAAAGTAAAGAGAGAAAGGGAGATAATAAGAGAGAAGGGAGGGCAGACAGAGCAAAAAATAAAATAATAAAATAAAAATAAAATAAAGAAATAAAAAGCCTTGCAAGGGTGGGTTCCCCCACCCCCCAGTGAAACCTTAATTCTTCTTCTTCTTCTTGGTTTAAATAATCTTTAATTATTCAACAATACTAATGATTATAATGCAATGAATGACAAAAGAGCATCAACAAGCTTAAAGCTTATACTGTGCTCACAACGTTGCCCTTCAATTTTATCATGACGGCTGATGAACCATATTATCAATTGTATCAAATAACATTCATAAACAGTAAGTAGTGAAATAAGGAAATAAAACAAATAAACAAACAATACATAATATTGTAAAATAATGCTAATATCAATATTAACATGAGATTAAATTTATTATCACCAGAATAATCGGCCTGATAGAAGAGAAACACGAAGGAAAAAAAAAAGAAATTTAGAAGAATGGTGGGTAAGGTGGTGGGGGAGGGGGAACAGAGGGGAGAGGAGAAATTCTGACAGATCATTGGCCAATCCATTCAACTTTGAATATTTGGTCAGTCCAATAAATCCAACACATATTTTACGAATAGAATCATGTTGTACCCGTTTTTCACAATACTTTTTAAGCTAAAATCTATTTGAATCGGAGATAAACTGGTGAACAGTTTGAAATATGAATATATTTGTATGATTTTGGAGAACAGGATCTCCATGCAACAGAGTTTTAACGTGAATGTAGTTTGGAGATAAAGTTAAGATTGTGTTTGCCCGAGCCATATAAAGTGTTGACAAAATAATAAATAATGTTCAGCAGTTTCGCTTACATTGCCACAAGCACAAAGTGGGTCGTTTATTAAATGTCTGTCTTCTCTTAAGTCACTAATCCCTAGACGAAGTCGACAGTGAATGATTTGTTCCTTCCGTTTACCAAAGTAATAATAGCTAGGCACTACAGCATCGTTAGCACACAGGCAATGTTTAAGCTGGCTTAAGGAATTGCTGGTTTTAACATAATCAGGTAGAGAATTCCAGAGATAAGTAGTAGATGGTATGAATGATTTCCGATAGAGTTCGGTGTGAAATCTTGGTACGGTGCGTTCCAATGACCTGCGTCTATGGTAAGGGTTATTGCCTGAAACAAGACCAGGGACAAGATCATTTAGGTAATTAGGGCATAGACCGTTAACCATCTTGAAATAATGCACAAGTTTGTGTCTTTTCCTTCTTTCCTTAAGTGTACAGAACCCTGATTCTTGGTATATTTTTGGGTGGCTTGTCCCACGAACAGCTCCAGTTACGGTTCTTAATGCTTCAAGCTGTAAGTTTTCCAGAGAATCTGATTGTGCATCTGTGCAATTATCCCGAACAATATCAGCATAGTCAAAATGTGGTAATATGAATGATTTGTACATGATTTCTAATGCTCGCCTATTTAACTTGTACTTATACGTCTTAAGACAAGAAACCAACATAGTTGCAGCATTGATTATACTTTTAATATGTTCCTCCCATTTACAGTTGTTTTGGAGTATGACGCCTAGATGTTTATGTGCGTCTGTACTTTGTAAAGGTGTGATGCCAAAAGTAAGAGGTAAAATTGTGTCAGTGTTTCGAGAAAAAATTAATAACTCTGCTTTCCTCTTCTTCTTCTTCTTCTTCCTCTTTTTCTTCTTCTTCTTCCTCTTCCTCCTCCTCCTCCTCTTCTTCTTCCTTTTCCTCTTCTTCTTCTTCTTCTTCTCCCTCCTCCTCCTCTTCTTCTTCTTCTTCTTCCTCTTCTTCTTCTTCTTCTTCTTCTTCTTCTTCTTCTTCTTCTTCTTCTTCTTCTTCTTCTTCTTCTTCTTCTTCTTCTTCTTCTTCTTCCTCTTCTTCCTCCCCCTCCTCTTCTTTTTCTTCTTCTTCTCCCTCCTTCTTCTTCTTCCTCTTCTTCTTCTTCCTCTTCTTCTTCCTCTTCTTCTTCTTCCTCTTCTTCTTCTTCCTCCCGCTCCCCCTCCTCTTCTTTTTCTTCTTCTTGTTCCTCTTCTTCTTCTTCCTCCTCCTCCTCCTTCTTCTTCTCAATGGAGTGAAGCAAATTCATATTTCACGTGTCGCCTCCGTCACAGGTCACAGACAGGGTCATTTCATATCATTTTTCTTGTGGGATTTATTAATATTTTCCCCCCTCCCCCTTTTCCTTACATACTATATTTCATAGCACACACACACACACACACACACACACACACACGCATACACAACATGACGCGGCTGCAGCCGAGTATTGGGTCGTTGAAACTTAAGACGATGATGCTACATGGCAAGCTGCAATGGGTGGGGGGTGGGGGGTGGGGGTGGAGGGGTGACGGGAGGAGGGGAGGAGGGTTTGGGGTGTGGTGGTGGTGGAGGGTGGGGGTGGGGGTAGGAGCGGTGGAAGTGTCATGGAATGCTGGCATGCGTGTCGTTTGTATCACGTATCGGCTGCTTGCTTTTGGTATCGCCTGGTATTGGCCTTTACATTTCCTTGCACGGAACAGCTGATCTGGTTTCGTTTCGTGAGACATGCTCGTATAAAGGAGATTATTATCAATAATGGTGTGCAGGTTGTACAACAAAGGAGGAGGAGGTTTGGTTGTTGTTGTTGTTGTTGTTGTTGTTGTTGTTGTTAGTGTGTGGGTGTGGGTGTGGGTGTGGTATGGGGGTTATTCATTGCAGGATAAGGTTTCCTGTTGGAAACTGAGGAAGCATGCATATTTCTTTGTGTGTGTGTGTGTGTGTGTGTGTGTGTGTGTGTGTGTGTGTGTGTGTGTGTGTGTGTGTGTGTGTGTGTGTGTGTGTGTGTGTGTGTTGTGTGTATGTGTGTGTGTGTGTGTGTGTGTGTGTGTGTGTGTGTGTGTGTGTTCTTCGGTTAAAGGTCTATTCACATTTAATGTGATTTTGAACGTTCTGTGTGTGTGTGTGTGTGTGTGTGTGTGTGTGTGTGTGTGTGTGTGTGTGTGTGTGTGTGTGTGTGTGTGTGTGTGTGTGTGTTCTTCGGTTTAAGGTCTATTCACATAATGTGATTTTGAACGTTGTGTGTGTGTGTGTGTGTGTGTGTGTGTGTGTGTGTGTGTGTGTGTGTGTGTGTGTGTGTGTGTGTGTTCTTCGGTTTAACGCCTACACATAATGTGATTTTGAACGTGCGTGCGTGTGTGTATGTGTGTGTGTGTGTGTGTCTGTGTGTCTGTGTGTGTCTGTGTCTGTGTGTTCGTTCGTTCATTCATTTGCTTAACGTCTATCCACATTTGTGATTTTAGACGAAAATCCGTCATCTCCCCCACCCCACCCATGCCTGAAATCATCACTACTTTCCCTGTTCCTCACTCCTCATTTAGCATGAAAAAGAATATAAAAGAAAAAAACAACAACAGCAAAACCTAACTTGTCAACCAGTAGAATAACAAACAGGGAGCGAATTGGGCTCCAAATTAAACTCTGAACTATTTCAAACACATGTTGATTGTCATATACATTTTTGACTCACTTGTGTAAGCAAAGTGAGTCTATGTTTTAACCCGGTGTTCGGTTGTCTGTGTGTGTGTGTGTGTGTGTGTGTGTGTGTGTGTCTGTGTGTCTGTGGTAAACTTTAACATTTTCTCTGCAAATACTTTGTCAGTTGACACCAAATTAGGCATAAAAATAGGAAAAATTCAGTTCTTTCCAGCCATCTTGTTTAAAACAATATTGTACCTCTGGGATGGGCACCAAAAAATAAAATAAAATAAACAATGAAGCCTAATTATATGCAAACTGCATTTAATGTTATATTTATATTTTTTGTATTCTCTAAACTTGACACTTTGATCTGATATTCTGACCCAACAACAAGAGCAGTCATTATTTTCATTTTTTGTTCAAACAGGAACTTCATTTTGCTAAGCATGGAAGTTTTATTTATTTTTTGCAAACGTTTTTGGTGCAGATAGTAAAAAAAGGGAAATTACTCTGTAATTAATGCTAGGGGACTTAATTTATCACAAGTGAGTCTTGAAGGTCTTGCCTCTCTTGGTTTTTATGGAAGCAGATGGGACTGCAGATTTTGTCAATGACATTGGTGAATATGGTTTGAACTGTTCACATTTATTTGATGATACGCACAGGGGTCATTGCATTGCCGCAAATGCAAGTCGCATTGGTTAGTATATGTTGTTTTTCATGGCATCCAGTCATAGTCTATGTATTAGATTGGTGAGCCTATCCTTCCTTCCTGGCTTGGAGTTCAGTCATCCTTCCTTTCTTCCTTCCTTCCTTCCTTCCTTCCTGGCTTGGAGTTCAGTCATCCTTCCTTCCTTCCTTCCTGGCTTGGGGTTCAGTCATCCTTCCTTCCTTCCTTCCTTCCTTCCTTCCTTCCTTCCTTCCTGGCTTGGAGTTCAGTCATCCTTCCTTCCTTCCTTCCTTCCTTCCTTCCTTCCTTCCTTCCTTCCTTCCTTCCTTCCTCCCTTCCTTCCTTCCTGGCTTGGAGTTCAGTCATCCTTCCTTCCTTCCTTCCTTCCTGGCTTGGAGTTCAGTCATCCTTCCTTCCTGGCTTGGAGTTCAGTCATCCTTCCTTCCTTCCTTCCTGGCTT
>NC_134895.1:7716566-7719066 GCF_041734735.1 Babylonia areolata | reverse complement strand
GGTGTAAAGTAAGCCTTGTTAGTAAAAAAACAAACTCTTGTCAGTTTGGAACTGACTCGTGTGGCTGTAAATAAAGGGAATCCAGGTGCGACAACCACCCCCCCCCCCCTGCCCTCAGAACCCCCCCCTCTCCCCCCCCCCCCCCCCCCACCTCCTCCACACTTTGTCATCCTTGTCAAAAACTGAAAAACTGTCACGGTTGTTGCTCGTGTTGTTTTTAACTGTGTAGCCTCTTTGTTCCCGGAACGCTGTAGCGGGCAACGTTAAGGCTATTATGACGTAAGAACCGGACATGACGTCACCGGGAAGGTGACATTTGGGGTAGAGAGGGTGTATGTGTGTTGTGTGTGTGTGTGTGTGTGTGTGTGTGTGTGTGTGTGTGTGTGTATAGGGGGGAGAAGCGGATGATGAGGGGGTGTCAGTGGGCGTGTGGATGTGGATGGAGAAGTAGGGGTGAGAAGGGTGTGTAACGGTGGTAATAGTGTCAGGCTGCCCTTGTGTCAAGAGTGTGTTTCAGTTTCAGTTTCAGTTTCAGTAGCTCAAGGAGGCGTCACTGCGTTCGGACAAACCATATACGCCACACCACATCTGCCAAGCAGATGCCTGACCAGCAGCGTAACCCAACGCGCTTGGTCAGGCCTTGAGAAAAACAAAAACAAAAAAACCCCCCCAAAAAAACAACAACGGGGGAATAAATAATAGATAAGCTTACATAAATAAATAAATAAATGAATAATAATTATAATATAGAAAAAGGTAGTAGTAATAATAATAGTAATACTAATAAAAAGAAAAAAAAAAGAAAAAAAAAGAAAAGAAAAAAGACAACAATGGTGATAAATAAGCGAATAAATGTAAAACATGAAGACACACATTCACACACACACCCACACATGCACAACAGAAATGCACCAAACATGCAGTTTCACAGATATGAAAGCACAGTCAAATACATATAAACGTACATGAGCTCCAACACACACACACACACACGCACACACACACACACACACACACACACACACATTACCTTGCACCTCCTCTACCCCCCTCCTCCACACACTCATTTCTAGTCTACGTATCGCAGCTTCCACGGCACACACACCCACACACACACACACACACACACACACACACACTCACAGAGATGAACACTTACTTGTACAAGCACACACACATACGCCCATATCTCCCACCCCCAACCCCACACACATATATACAAATATATATATGGTCAAGAGTGTGGACCACACGGACTTATAATTCAACAGAAGTATGAGGGGTTGGGGGGTGTTTGGGGGGTGTTGTGGGGGGCGGGGTTGGAGTGGTTGACTTGACTGAAGAAGAAGAAGAAGAAGAAGAAAAAAAAAAGGGCAGGGCACTGACTCTTGAGTGTGACTGTTTTGTCTGTCTGTCTGTCTGTCTGTCTGTCGCTGTCTGTCGTTGCTCCTGTACATTTATGTACAGAATTCCACACACGTGCCACGTTCGCTGTTGAAGCGATCATGGCGTCAATGGATGAATGTATGTATGCTGTATGTATGTATGTATGTCAGTTAATCTATCTATCTATCTATCTATCTATCTATCTATCTATCTATCTATCTATCTATCTGTCTGTCTGTCTGTCTGTCTGTCTGTCTGTCTGTCTGTCTATGTTTAAGCGATCATCGCATCAATGCGTATGGAGGAGGAAGTTTGTTTTAATGACCCGTCACACATATCGGTGATTGAAAAAAGAAAGTGTACATTGAAGAAATACATACATCAATGTGTATGTATGTATGTATGTATGTATGTATGTATGTATGTCAGTTAATTTAGCTATCTGTCCATCTATCTATCTTATCTATAACATGCTGCTGACCATTTTACCTTACTTCTACAGCTGATAAACTAGTTACCTTTGCACCTTGTAATAAAAAAAACACACAAAAAAAACACGATATAGCAATTGATTGATTATCATTGTGTTTTGTTTATTTATTTATTTATTTATTTATTTATTTATTTATTTATTATATTTTCATTATTATTATCATTATTTATTTATATATATATTTTTTTCTCTCAAGGCCTGACAAAGCGCGTTGGGTTAGTACGCTGCTGGTCAGGCATCTGCTTGGCAGATGTGGTGTAGCGTATATGGATTTGCCCGAACGCAGTGACGCCTCCTTGAGCTACTGAAACTGAAACTGAAGCTGAAACTGTGTTTTGTTTTTGTTCAGATTAAGGGTTCCCCGCACGTGGACCTCCGGGAGCCTGGCCTAGACTTTCCCGGGCACCTGGACCTGAGGCCTGCAGGAGGAGGAGGAGTAGGAGGAGCAGAAGGAGCTGGTGACTCCTCCCAGTTCCTTCACCTCGACTCCCCCAGCAGCAGCGGCAGCAGAGAGGCCGCCAGTGCCCTCGCTTTCCGGCTCAAGAGGCCCCGTCTGGATCATCCCAGCAGTAGGGACCCCGACCTCGGTGATACCACTGCCAACAACAGCAGCAGCAACAA
>NC_134895.1:7704066-7711566 GCF_041734735.1 Babylonia areolata | reverse complement strand
CTCCCTTCCTTCCTTCCACCCACCCTCCCTCCCTTCCTTCCTTCCTTCCTTCCTTCCTTCCTTCCCTCCCTTCCTTCCACCCTTCTCAGACCCCAGACTGGAGAAAGACAGGCTTTATCTCTGAAGCTTGATGAAAAGATAAACGAAGAGACGAGCGAAGAAGAAGAAGAAGAAGAAGAAGAAGAAGACGAAGAAGAGAGGTGTAAAGGGGGGGGGGGGGGGGGGGGGGGGGGGGGGGGGGTTAAGGTGTGTGTGTGGAGGGGAAGGGGGTCGAACGGTAAACTTGCGCAAACGTGATTTTAGTTCGGAGATTTGGGGGGGTTGGGGGGGGGGGGGGGGGGTTGGGGGAGGTGAGTGTTGATGAGGAGAGAAAGGGTTGTGTGTGTGTGTGTGGGAGGGGGAGGGGTGAAAGAGGGAGGGAGATGGTGGTGGAGACACGCGGGTGGGGGGGAAGGCGGTGGTGGTGGTGTTGTTGTTGTTGTGGTGTTGGGTGGGAGGGGAGGGGGTGAGTGAGTTTGGGAAGGGGGTGGGAGTGAGTGAGAAAGGGGGGGGGGTAAGGATAGAAGGTGAAGGAAAGGGGGGGGGGGGGGGGGGGGGTGTGGAGGAGAGGGAGGAGGAGGCGTTGGCAGACGGGGATCGAATTTCAGATCGGGAGGGCATTCACCACCACACACACAAGTTAGTAAGCCAATGCAAAAGCCAAGCCATCGCCAGTGAGGCATATCGTCGTTTACCTCGGGTGTTGGTAGAAGGGTAGGTAGGTAGGTAGGTAGGTAGGTAAGGTAGGTAAGATAGGTGGTGGGTGTGTCTGGCTGGGTAGGTAGAAGAGTAAAGTGTTGTACGTCTTTAAAAAAAAATTTTTTTATAGTGTGTGTGTGTGTGTGTGTGTGTGTGTGTGTGTGTGTGTGTGTGTGTGTGTGTGTGTGTGTGTTCTTCAGTTTAAGATATATTCACATATTGTGATTTTTAAGTGTGTATGTGTGAGTGTGTGTGCGTCTGTGTGTGTGTGTGTGTGTGTGTGTGTGTGTGTGTGTGTGTGTGTGTGTGTGTGTGTGTGTGTGTGTGTGTGTGTGTGTGTGTTCTTCAGTTTAAGATCTATTCACATATTGTGATTTTAGTGTGTATGTGTAAGTGTGTGTGCGTCTCTGTGTGCGTGTGTATGTGTGTGTGTGTATGCGTGGGCGGATGGTTGGGTTGGTGTGAACGTGTGTATGTGTGTGTGTGCGTGCGAATGTGTGGTTGTTGTTGCGTTGTGTTGTTGTTGTTGTTGTGTTGTTGTTGTTGTTGTGTTGTTATGGAGGAAGGTGGCAGAATGGTTAAGACGCTCAGCTGCCAATACAGAGAGTCCGTGAGGGTGTGGGTTCGAATCCCGCTCTCGCCCTTTCTCCTAAGTTTGACTGGAAAATCAAACTGAGCGTCTAGTCTTTCGGATGAGACGATAAACCGAGGTCCCGTGTGCAGCACGCACTTGGCGCACTGAAAAAGAACCCATGGCAACGAGAGTGTTGTCCTCTGGCGAAATTACGTAAAATGAAATCCACTTTCATTGGTACACAAATATGTAAGCATGCACTCAAGGCCTGACTAAGCGCGTTGGGTTATGCTGCTGGTCAGGCATCTGCTCAACAGATGTGGTGTAGCGTGTATGGATTTGTCCGAACGCAGTGACGCCTCCTTGAGAAAGTGAAACTGAAACTGAAACTGTTGTTGTGTTGTTGTCGTCGTTGGTGTTATGTTGTTGTTGTTGTTGTTGTTGAGTTGTTGTTGTTGATGTTTTGGGAACTGAGTTGACTGACTCTGTTTCACATTTCTGTTTTGTTTTGTGTCCCTGTCTCTGTCTGTCTTTCTCTCTTTCTGTCTGTCTCCCTCCCTCCCTCCATCTCTCTCTCTCTCTCTCTCTCTCTCTCTCTCTCTAACTGTAAATGGATTTGGGATTGTGTGGATGTGTCAGGGAGTTGGGTGTGTAGAAGGATTTGTTTCAGAATTCAAAGATAGGCTAATTGCTTCATATAAACAGAATTGGCACTGTAAAATGGAAAGCACTGAGAAATATAGATGGTTTTATAGTTTTAAAAGTATATTTCAAACAGAAAAATATATCACAGTCGTGACAAACAAGTGGCACCGAACAAGTCTCGCCAGATTTAGAACGAGAACGATTGGGTTGAATGCTTATGAAAAGTGGTTTCAGACTGAGCCCTCGTTGCTCTCCCCTTGTCCGATGTGCGGTCATTTAAGGGAGGATGAATTACATTTTTTGTTTAGTTGTAAAGCTTATGACGATATTCGAGAAAAAATGTGTTGTATTTAAAACCAATTTAGCAAAGAATGAAGATATTTTGGAGTGCTTAATCTAAATCAGGAAACTTCACTACAGTCACTTGCAAAATATATTACCGAAGCGAATAACATGCGACGAAAAAAAAAAACCAACAGCAATAATAAAATAGTATCAGGTGTTGCTCATTGTGAAAAGTGAAATCTGTGTTGTCATTCTCATATGGAAAATATTTATGTTATACATTTATATATGTTTTTTGTTTTTATTTCTCACTACATGCCATTACTTTGAATGGATGGTCGAACTGCACTTTGTTGCACAGATTGATTGATTTCGTTTTGGTTTTGGTTTTCATCAATATTATTACTATTGATGCATGTTGTTATTTGTATTATGAACCCCCATGTCATTAGGGCTGTGAAGCTATTGACATTAAAGTGTTCAGTTCAGTTCAGTTCAGTTCAGTTTAGTTCAGTTCAGTACAGTTCAGTTCAGTACAGTTCAGTACAGTTCAGTTCAGTACAGTTCAGTACAGTTCAGTTCAGTTCAGTACAGTTCAGTTCAGTACAGTTCAGTACAGTTCAGTTCAGTACAGTACAGTACAGTACAGTACAGTACAGTTCAGTACAGTTCAGTTCAGTTCAGTACAGTACAGTACAGTACAGTTCAGTTCAGTTCAGTTCAGTACAGTTCAGTTCAGTTCAGTTCAGTTTAGTTCAGTTCAGTTCAGTTCTCTCTCCCCCTCCCTCCCTCTCTCTCCCTCTCTTTTTTTTTTTTTTAACCCTGTCAAGTTGTATCTGCCTCAAAACATCCATCCGAGCTATCTATATTAACTTGTTTGTTTAATCGTTGTTTTTTTGTTTTTTTTGTTTGTTTTTTTCCTTCTTCTAAATTTCATTTTATTGTTCATGTTTTATACATACCCTATCTTAAAGAAGGCGCTTCAGCGTCTTGGGTTTAAGTGTAAGTGGAGCACCTGCACCGCCTCGTCTTACTTCTTCTTGTCCCTCTTCTTTAATTAAGCAGACGTGGATTAGTGATGCATACAAAAGCGGAGCTATGGCCTAGAGGTAACGCGTCCGCCTAGGAAGCGAGAGAATCTGAGCGTGCTGGTTCGAAGCACGGCTCTAGCCGCCGATATTTTCTCCCCCCCTCCACTAGACCTTGAGTGGTGGTCTGGACGCTAGTCATTCGGATGAGACGATAAACCCAGGTCCCGTGTGCAGCATGCACTTTGCGCAGGTAAAAGAACCCACGGCAACAAAAGGGTTGATCCTGACAAACTTCTGTAGAAAAATCCACTTCGATAGGAAAAAAGAAATAAAACTGTAGGCAGGAAAAAAAAAAAAAAAAAAAAGGGTGGCGCTGTAGTATAGCGACGCGCTCTCCCTACGGAGAGCAGCCCGAATTTCACACACAGAAATCTGTTGTGATAAAAAGAAATACAAATACAAATACAAACCCATGGATCAATTCGCACGCTTTGACACCTCCTTGAAACTGAAACTGAAAGCGAAACCATCTAGCTCATTTTTCTTCAGGATCATACTTATGGTCATGGGTCATGTGTGTGCTGAGCAGATCCTCAAATCAGCCGAGCACCTTTCTCCCCCCAACTCCCTCCCCCCCTCCCTCCCCCCCCCCACCCCCACACCCTTATTGCCCCCGTCCTTCCTCCTCCCACCTCCCTCTTCTCTGACCCCCCTTCACCTCCCTCCCCTTCCTAAATAGATAAATAAATAGACGAATGAATAAATAAATAAATAAATAAATAATGAATAAATAAATGAATATACGAATAAAGAAAGAAAGAAAGAAAGAAAGAAATAGATAAATGAATAAATAAATAGATAAATAAATTGATAAATAATGAATAAATAAATGAATAAACGAATAAAGAAAGAAAGAAAGAAATAGATAAATGAATAAATAAATAGATAAATGAATAAATAAATAAATAAATAAATAGATAAATAAATGAATAAATGAATACATAAATAGATAAATGAAGAAATGAATAAATAAACAGATGAATAAATAGATAAATAAATAGACGAATGAATAATTAATTAATTAAATAAATAGATAAACTAATGAATGAATAAATAAATAAATCCTCAAGGAAACTGTTGAGGCAGGGAGACGCACGGGAAGACACAGATGAATGAATAAATGAACGAATGAATAAATAAACAAATAGATAAATGAATAAATAAGTGAATAAATAAATAAATGAATAAATAAATAAATAAACACGATGAACGGACAACAGTGCAGAATGGACAGGAAAGCCATTTGCAGAGAGTGACCCAGGCTTTGACAACACAACCGACAGAGCTGACGGAATCTGGTGAACAGTTCTTCTGTACGGCTCCCCAAATGACTCTTATGATTCTTCGCTGAAGAACAAGTTGTTTCCCTCAGTTTTTGTCTTCATAATGAGGCTAGACCCATTGAGCAAAAATAGGTGGATAGCGCATGCCTTCTATGAGCCCCTATTCTAACTGAAGCCAGCGGAAGTGTTCAATCAGCCATTTTGCTACTCGTGTCTGTTCAGCGCGAAGCGATGACTTCATGTATGTAGCCGAGCGCTCAGCTGGCTACGATGACTACTTCACGGCAAGCTTTCACTTGCTCGCGGCGTTAGTTAAGCGGACATTCCTGTGTGTGCCTCCGCATTAAGTTTTCGCTACGTGTGACTGCACTGTTTTCCTGTAATAACTTTTGAAAATAAACCATTGGCAGGTATCAATCAAGACACAACATTTGGCATGTCGTGGGGGCAAGCATAACACGATTTCATCGAAGATTAATGATAATAATAATAATAATAATAATAATGGTATTTATATAGCGCTGAATCTTGTGCAGAGACAAATCAAAGCGCTTTCGCACCAGTCATTCACACGCATACATAACTCTAAAACTGGAAAAAACTGAAGACAAGGAAGAGGCAGGGAAGGAGGCTATTTTGGGAAGAGGTGGGTTTTAAGGCCAGACTTGAAAGAGCCTAGTGCGTAGACTTGACGAAGCGAAAGAGGAAGTTTATTCCAACTGCAAGGTCCAGAGACAGAGAAAGAACGGCGGCCAACAGTCGAGTGTTTGAATCTGGGTATGCGTAAACAGAGTGGATCCGAAGCCAATCGTAGAGAGCGAGATGGAGTGTAGAGGTGAAGGCAGCCACAGAGATAGGAAGGGGCAGATCTGTGAATACATTTATAACATAGAGTGCTGACCTTGTACTTTATTCTGTGTGAGACAGGGAGCCAGTGGAGATGTTGCAAAAGAGAAGTGATGTGCTCAGATCTTTTCTCTTTGAGGACGAGTCGGGCGGCAGAGTTTTGTATGCGCTGGAGGGACTGAATGGATGAAGCAGGCAAACCAGACAATAGAGAGTTACAGTAGTCAAGGCGAGAGAAAATGAGAGAAACAAGTCTAGATGTTGCGTTGGTGGACAGATATTTCCGAATGGAACTGGTGCGCCGCAATTGACAGTAGCAGGAATGACGTGTCTGACTGGTAATTTTTTGCATGGACAGTGTGTTATCAAGGACAACGCCGAGGTTCCTGACTGAACTGGAAAGAGGGATGGATGTACTGCCAAGTTTGATTGTGTCAGTTGTGATGGAAGAGAGTTTTTGTTTAGTTCCTATGATCATTGCTTCAGTTTTGTCCGCGTTCAATTGTAACTTATCTAGAATCACCCATTTTTGAAAGTCCAGGAAGCAGTTGGATGTTTCTTGCAAGAGCGACGACAATTTTTCAGAAACTTCCGCCAGCTAGGCAGACGACTTCTCAACGGACTGACAGACGCATACGAGTGTCACTGTGGCGTCCATTACAAGGCAAACGAAGTTCATACATAGAAAGTGTGTTGCTTGCAGGTTGGTGGTGGACCTACAGTCTCTCTCCAGCCCGGAGCAGCAGCAGCAGCAGCAACAGCAGCAACAGCACGGTGCCCACAGTCCCCTGGACGGCAGTGTCGGGGGCTCCCCCCACACCCACCCTCCACACCCTCACACCCCCCATCCCCACCCCCACCCCGTGTCACAGCTGGACCCCTCTGTTCTCCCGCTGACCCACCACAATGGAACTGTTGACGGTGAGTTGGTAGTGTTTGTTTGTGAGTTAGTAGTGTTTGTTTGTTTTTAGCTTACTTTTTACACACACACACACACACACACACACACACACACACACACACACACAGTGCACACATACACACTGACACGCACAAATACACACACTCACTCACACACACGCGCGCGCGCGCGCGCGCGCACTCACACACACAGAGACACACACACTGAACATACATACGCATACAGACACTGACACACACACGCACATACTGAACACACATACACACACAGACACGCACACACGCACACACACACACACACACACACACACACACACACACACACACATACTGAACACACATACACACACAGACACGCACACACACACACACACACACACACACACACTCACATGCATATGCATACACATACAGCACACACACACACACACACACATTACACACTACACACACACACACACACACACACACACACACACGCACGCACACGCACACAGTGCACACACACACGCACACTCAGAGAGAGAGAGAGCACCAACACGCATGCTGTTCTATAGAACATACGCCATACAATACATAATAATTATTGTTGATTCTGAAGGGTTAATGAGCATGTCTCCATTACATTGTCGCTCTGTTTATAATTCTATTATGATCGCCTGGTAAGAGGTACAGAGGCTCCCGCAAATATATATATATATATATATATATATATATATATATATATATATATATATATATATATATATAACTGATTAGACCAACAATCAAGCAAACAAATAAATTCATAGATGAATAAATGAATAAATAAAAAGTAAAGAGTTGTTTGTGTACCTCCACCCCCCACCCCACCCCCGTTGTTTTTTTTTTTTTGGTTTTTTTTGGTGGTTTTTTTTAAATGTCGGATGTCAGATTATCGATTTCAGAAGAAAAAAAAAAGTCTTATGCTCAGCGTTCATTCTCTGATTAGTTTGAAATAGTCAGGGACGCGTTTCAAAAAAAAAAAAAAAGAAAAAAAAAAAGGAGTGGGTGGGGGGAGTGAGGGCAGTCCTCCCCATTCCCCATCCCTCCCCCAAACACCCACACACACACCCCTAACCCCTCACCCAACACGTCA
>NC_134895.1:7696566-7699066 GCF_041734735.1 Babylonia areolata | reverse complement strand
CAGCAGCTTTTGATGGTCTTTCTGGTCGGCAAGGGGAAGGGAGGGAGGGAGGGAGGGAGGGAAGGGAGAGGGGTGGGTGGGGGGTGGGTGGGTGGGGGGGATGGGGAAGTGGACGGTGGAGGGTGCGGAGGGGGTAGGGGGTAGGGGTAGGTGGCTTGGTGACAGCTGTCAGGGAAGGTCCTCTCGTCGGAACCTCTCTCTCTCTGTCTCTGCTTTTTTTTTTTTTTTTTTTTTACTGAACACGTCCACTTCTTCATCCTCCGTCTCCCTCCTTCCTACCCCCCCCCCCCCCCCCCCCCCCGCCCCCCTCCTCCCCAGCTACCATCTGAACTCCTCCTTCCCCCCCCCCTCCCACCACCACCATCCCTTCTCTCCTTAACCTCCTCCGCACCCCGCTCCCCTCCCGCCACCCATCACCAACCACCCAACCCGCCCAATTTTCGTATCCATTCTTTGAAGCTCACGGGTTGTTCTGATGTACATGCACTGATCTGCATTTCTGGTTGATGACTTCTTCCCTTCTCTATAACGCCCGGGAACGTATTATTATTATTCAAGCGTGAGTATGTGTGTGTGTGAATGTGTGTCTTCGTGTTTTACATTTATTTGCTTATTTATCATCATTGTTTTATTTATTTATTTATTTATTTATTATTATTATTATTATTTTATTATTATTATTATTATTACCACCTTTTTATATTAAAATTATTATTTATTTATTTATTTATTTATTTATTTATGTAAGCTTATCTATTATTTATTCACCTTTTTTTTCTCAAGGCCTGACTAAGCGCGTTGGGTTACGCTGCTGGTCAGGCATCTGCTTGGCAGATGTGGTGTAGTGTATATGGATTTGTCCGAACGCAGTGACGCCTCCTTGAGCTACTGAAACTGAAACTGAAACTGAAACTCAAGCGTGCCTCCCTCTCCGACTCCACCTCCTCGCCCACACAACCTTCACCGAACCAAGCAAAACCCAAGCCGTGGACAGCACGACCTTTTAACTCTCTCCATACGAACGGCGAAAGAGATGACGTTAACAGCGTTTCACCCCAATTACCATCATCAAAATATTGCAAGCGGAAGGCTCTTATACTGAAGAGGTGAATGTTGACAAAGAATACCACAATTCTGACGACGGAAGCTAAAGGTTGGGTCATTCAGACACCCACTAGACATCCGATGGGTCTGTGTAGAGGAGAAGAGAGGACTGGCCGTACTGAGTGAGTTAAAGGGCTTTTTTTTTTTTTTTTTTTTTTTTTTTTTTTTTTTTGGTTGCCAATTGGTAGTTATTAAATTCAGCTCAGCTCAACTCTGCCGAGGCGTGGCTGTACTTGTGGATGTAGCTGCTGTGATGGTGATAGTGGTTGGTTGTGGTTGTGGCCTGTTGCCGCTCTACGGCATGTTCTGGAGTTACTTTGACAAAAGACCCTCATACCTTCCTTCCCTGTGTGTCGAGGGAAAACCCGCCTGACCCCCCCCGAAAGGCAGGTATCCGCCGCGTTTTATGGTGTATAAACTGTATCGGAACGTGTCATAGGATACCGCAGCTTTGGAGACTACTTCTTCTTCTTCTTCTTCTTCTTCCGCTTCGTGGGCTGCAACTCCCACGTTCACTCGTATGTACACGAATGGGCTTTTGCGTGTACGACCGTTTTTACCCCAGCCATGTAGGCAGCCATACTCCCGCTTTTGGGGGTGTGCATGCTGGGTATGTTCTTGTTTCCATAACCCACCGAACGCTGATAATTATGGATAACATGATCTTTTAACGTGCGTATTTGATCTTCTGCTTGCGTATACACACGAAAGCTTTAGAGACAAACAGGACGACAACGACAACAACAAAAATCTGATACAAAGCCCTGTTCTGATGTAAGTACATCACAAGGTTCCGCAGGTATAGATAAACACGACGACATGAAAAATCTGAAACAAAGCCCCGTTCTGATGTAACGTACATCAAAAGAAACCACAGCTATAGGTAAACAGCACGACATGAAAAATCTTGTACAAAGTCCAGTTCTGATGTAAGTGCATCACAAGATACCATGGCTTTTGAAATAAGCAGGAGGACACGAAAAATCTTGTACAAAGACCCGTTCTCAAGTCCATTTTAAGAATGGTTACGTATGTCTTCACAGCTAGAAATTTGGAACTGAAATTGGAACAAAACTAAATTAACTGATGTGAAACGCGGTGAACGATAATTCAGAGAATGGCTTCATAGTTCAACCGTTTCCTTACACGTGTGTGTGTGCGTGCGTGCGTGTGTGTGTGTGTGTGTGTGTGTGTGTGTGTGTGTGTGTGTGTGTGTGTGTGTGTGTGTGCAGGTGCGTTACCACCGTCGTCCGTTGATCCGGGTGGATACCCCAGTCCCGACTTATGGATAGGTGAGTAGATCTGTAACACTGTGTTTCTGTTTGTTTGGTGGCTGTTGTTTTTTTCTCTTGTGATCTCTCTCTCTCTCTCTCTCTCTCTTGAGCGAAATGCTTCT
>NC_134895.1:7656566-7666566 GCF_041734735.1 Babylonia areolata | reverse complement strand
CCCCGTCATCTCAATGACATTTTAATGTCACGCGCTGAGATCGCACGTGCACCCTAACTATTGAATTAACGTGGAATCTAGATTAGGAAAGAAAAAAAATCTCTCTCTTTCTCTCTTTCTCTCTCTCTCTTTCTGTGTGTGTGTGTGTGTGTGTGTGTGTGTGTGTGTGTGTGTGTGTGTGTGTGTGTATCTCTTTCTCCGCATATTTATGCCCTCCCCCCACCCCAACCCCTATCTCTGCCTCTGTCTCTCTGTCACTGTCTCTGTCTGTCTGTCTCTCTTGTCTCTCTGTTTTGTCTCTCTATCTCTGTCTCACTCTGTCTCTCTGTGTCTGTATGTCTGTCTGTCTGTCTGTCTCTCTGTCTCACTTTCACTCCCTCTCTCTCCCTCGCTGTCAGTCTGTCTGTCTGTTTGTCTGTCTGTCTGTCTCTCACTCACACACACACTCACCCTCTCTCCCTCTCTGTCAGTCAGTCTCTCTCTCTCTCTCTCTCACACACACACACACATACATACATACACACACACACACACACACACACACACACACACACACACACACACACACTCAC
The DNA here is from genome assembly GCF_041734735.1 of Babylonia areolata. Lineage (NCBI taxonomy): Eukaryota > Metazoa > Mollusca > Gastropoda > Neogastropoda > Buccinidae > Babylonia > Babylonia areolata. The sequence continues at coordinate 7,665,994 of NC_134895.1, read as the reverse complement.
TCGCTTTCTCTCACACTCTTTCTATTCCTTTTTCCCCACCTCTCACTAACACGCCTTCACACCACCAAATTTGTTCGCGGTTTTTGTTCTCTCTCTCTCTCTCTCTCTCCCTCTCTCTCTCTCTCTCTCTCTCTCTCTCTCTCTCCCTCCCTCTCTCTCTCTCTCTCTCTCTCTCTCTCTCTCATCGTTATGACTCGCGCCGCTGCCTAGCCTAATAGCACTACTATCAACAGCCTTTTCTTTTCTATTTTTTCCCTTCTCCACCTCCGACCCCCAGTGGTATTAACAGCGAGGTTACAGATAAGACCCCCGGGGGAGGGGGGGGGGGGTTGAGGTTGGGTGGGGGGGGGATGGGTTGGGATGGGGGGGGGGGGGGGGGGGGGGGGAGGGGGAAACTGCCATGCGGATGGCTTTTTTTTTTTTTTAGAAATCAAAATCTAATTATGTGCTCGCATTCTCCGTAGCCCCCTTCCACCCCCTCTAACCCCCACCCCCCCACCCCCCACTCACACACACACACACACCCTCCCCCAACCTCCCCGAGGGACGTGGTTGCGGTCTCCACTCTGGGAGGGACGCTCACTCAGTCTGGCTCCGCGACTGAGCATAGTAGGTGGTGGTGTCCTAAGGCGCCACTGAACACCACCGAAGTGACTCAGCAGCAGTGCAGGGTCTCCTCTGGTGTGTGGCCTCCTGGCGACCTAACATCGATGTGGTTCCCTGCGGACTGCCAAAGCTTTTGAGTGTGACAGGCGAACCCGGGTGTGGCTGTGTTTAGGGGACTCGTAATGATCGGCGTGGGAGCAATGGCAAAAAACACACACACACACACACACACACACACACACACACACACACACACACACACACACACACCCACCAACCTCCAACAATAGAACAATAATTCAATGAGCGAGAGATGGAGAGAGACTTAGTTGCTTGGTGTTAATGATTGACAAGACGATGAAACGCATGGAGTCACACGTGCTTAGCGTTCTCTCTCTCTCGCGCGCGCGCGTGTACGTGTGTGTAGTATGTGTGCAGTTTTTGCACGAATGAATGAATGAATGAATGAATGAATGATAGAGACAGAGAGACAAAAAGAGGCAGAGACAGAGACAGAGACAGAGAGACAAAGAGACGGAGAGACAAAGAGAGACGGAGAGACAGAGACGGATCGCGCGGAGAGACAAAGAGAGACAGAGACAGAGAGACAAAGAGAGACACAGACAGAGAGACAAAGATAGACAGAGACGGAGAGACAGAGAGAGAAAGAGAGATAGAGACGGAGAGGCAGAGGCAGAGAGACAAAGAGAGACATAGACAGAGAGACAGAGACAGAGAGAGAGACAGAGAAACAAAGAGAGACAGAGACAGAGAGACAAAGAGAGACAGAGAGAGCGGGGTAGTGGAAATTAAAAGAAAATGAGAGATATCTTCTTTGATTCTCGACCAAAGCTTTATATGTGAATATAATCGTGATGTTTTCTGAACGATCTCTTTCGCCGCCCTCAGAAATGCATTTCGTGCGTGTGGACCCAGGTGCGAGGTATCAGTGCTTAAAATTGGCTAAGATATTATTCCAAATTCTTCTGCAACGGGATCTTTCACGGATAAAAAACAAAACAAAACAAAACAACCATCAATAATGAAACCAAATCTAGAAGTAGGTATAAAAAATAAAATTAAAAAAAATAATAAAAATCCTGCCATGTCCTATTTGGGGTGGGTGTGGGTGTGGGGGGGGGGGGGAAGAGGGGGGGAGGGGCAGTAACAAGGTATATTAACCCTCAGGGGGCTAAAAGAAACTGGTGATTGTGAGTCCCTATGTTAACCACTTGGCTGTGAGTTTAAAGAAAAAAAAAGAAGAAAAATCTTTCTGAGAGAGGGCTAAAAGAAACTCATGATTGTGAGTCCCTTTTTTTTTTTTAAGTACTTGGCTGTGAGTTTACAAGAAGACATAACTTTCTGAAAGAGGGTGAGGTGAAGACAGTAGGAAAAAGAAGGAACCAACCGCCGTGGCGAAGTGGTTAGCGTCGCGGATTGACGGCTGGGCGGACGCGGGTTCGAATCCCAGCGGAGGTGGGTTTTTCGGCCCGTGGCCGGCTCCTACCCAGAGTTGAGTGTGTTGTGGGTTTAAATGGGGAGACTGGGACCACACAGTCGAGTGTCATCCACTTCTTTGGGTGTGTTGCTCTAATTACTTGACCAACACTGCAAGTGTCTGTATCTCTCGGGCCTGATTGACGCCGGGATATCATTATGACAGGAAGCGTAGAGTACAGCCTTGTCACGCAGTCCCAAACCAAAATGGACCTCCATAGCGACATCGTCATCATCATCGTCATCCTCCTCCTCCATCATTATCAACAAAGACAAAACAGTCTCAAAGTCTGTGGCTTTTCATGCCCTGCTTTCATGGTGAACTCAGTTTCGATACCCCTCCACTTCTGTGCTTGGGGTGAGTCCTGTCAACGTCTTCAGTGTCGGCAGATTCATGGGGGGCTGTTGTTTGAGGGACGTGGTGACGGTCTCCACTCTGGGGAAGGGGGAGGGGGGGGGCGCTCACTCAGTCTGGCTCCACGACTAAGCCATTATTGTCGTTCGTAGGGGGCTTAGTAGGTGGCGTCCTAAGTACGTTAAATCAGAACAGGCACCACTGAACACCACCGAAGTGACTCAGCAGCAGCGCAGGGTCTCCTCTGGTGTGTGGCCTCCTCGCGACCTAGCATTGATGGTTCCCTGCGGACTGCCGACGCTGGAACTGTGACGGACGAACCCGGGTGTGGCCGTGTATGGGGGAATCTAAATGAGCGGCGTGGGCGTAATGCCACTGAAACGGTGCAGATGAGCAGGGTCTCCTCTGGTGTGTGGCCTCCTGGCGACCTAGCATCGATGGTTCCCCGCGGACTGCCGACCCTGGAACTGTGACGGACGAACCCGGGTGTGGCCGTGTATGGGGGAATCTAAATGAGCGGCGTGGGCGTAATGCCACTGAAACGGTGCAGATGAGGGGGCAGCAAAAAAGAAAAAGAAGAAAAAATAGAAAAAAAATGAAGAAGAAGGAGGAGGAGGAGGAAGAGGAGGAGCAGGAGAGCGATGGTGAGGTGAAGACAGTAGGAAGAAGGAGGAGGAGGAGAAGGAGGAGGAGGAAGAGGAGGAGAAGTAGATTTTCCCTTACAACTTTTAACTGTGAAACATCACAGGATGCATTGCTCTCTACACTCCCAACACCCACGCCCCCCAACATCTTATCCACACACCACACCACCACAACCTTCCCCTTTTCCCGCCCACATATCTCCACCCCACCCCACCCCCACTCCCACACACAACCGCACCCCCTACCCTCAGCACCCACCTCAACACCAACCCCCCTACGAACCCAACCACCACCACCACTCCCCCATCACGCCCCTCCATCCACCTACCTCCCTCCCCTAAAAAAAAAAAAAATAAATAAAATATGCGAACGACTCCCAAAGCAGACAGAAAATACCGCGCCTCGGTGAACGCTGTCGACGCTTCCGCCCCTCCGCCACGTGCGCCGCGTCAGGTTTTATTGACGCCACGCGTTCGTTAGTCTTGATTGAGGTTCAGAGTGGGGGGGAGGGAGGGGTGGGTGGGTAAGGGGGGGGGGGGAGGTGGGGTCTAAAGGGAACACACTTCATTGGCGGGTGGAGGGGGAGGTGTGTGGGGGTGGAGAGGGGATTGGGGAGGGGGGGAGGGGCTGGCGTACCGTGCAGTGCACGTGCGCTGTTCCGGGCGCCTTGATTAGAAAAGAATTGATTGATTAATTAATTTATTAATTAAAAGGGAATCTGACCGGGGAAGTGATGATGATGATGATGATGATGATGATGATGATAACGACGGCAACGAAGTGCCACAAAAATGCGGGTTGGTCGGTGGCGCTTGACAATGTAGTTTAGTGTGTGGTTCTCACTTCATCGGCTGCAAACACCGTTGTTTTCCCGGAAATTTTTCTCTTTTTTTTCTTTCTTCTTCTTTTTCTTCAGGTGTGATAGAGGACCCAGGAGGAAGGTGGCAGAATGGTTAAGACGCTCAGCTGCCAATACAGAGAGTCCGTGAGGGTGTGGGTTCGAATCCCGCTCTCGCCCTTTCTCCTAAGTTTGACTGGAAAATCAAACTGAGCGTCTAGTCTTTCGGATGAGACGATAAACCGAGGTCCCGTGTGCAGCACGCACTTGGCGCACTGAAAAAGAACCCATGGCAACGAGAGTGTTGTCCTCTGGCGAAATTACGTAAAATGAAATCCACTTTCATAGGTACACAAATATGTAAGCATGCACTCAAGGCCTGACTAAGCGCGTTGGGTTATGCTGCTGGTCAGGCATCTGCTCAACAGATGTGGTGTAGCGTGTATGGATTTGTCCGAACGCAGTGACGCCTCCTTGAGAAAGTGAAACTGAAACTGAAACTGTTGCTGTTGTTGTTATTTGTTTGTTTGTTATATGGATACTTATATAGCGCCCATCCTCGGTCGGAGACCAAGCTCTAAGCGCTTTACAAACACGGGGTCATTTTGCACAACAGGCTGCCTACCTACCTGGGTTAACCCTTTCACCGCCAAGCTCGCATTTATGCACAGGTGTGATAGAGGACCCATGTCACTGAGAGGTGACCATTCATTGGTCTGTTATCCACGAACCTACTGCTCTTAATGTTCGGTGGTAGGATAGGCCATATTTTCTATACATCGTAGGAGGAATCCCCAGCTATTCTTAGCTACTGTCTTTTCTGTGTTTATAGTACAAGGGAATTTTGTGTACTCTAAATTGACTGGCGGTGAAAGGGTTAAATCCGGCAGACGGCTGTCACTGCATGGGCGCTCAACATCAATCGTGCCCTGTGTCATTCAGTCAGATTTCAGACACACATACACTTTGCAGGTGTCCGAATGGTCCCAAAGTTTTTGTGAACCTATACTAGTTGACTCACTTGTTTACACATGTTTTAACCCTGTGTTCGGTTGTCTCTGTGTGTGTGTGTGTGTCTGTGTGTCCGTGGTAAACTTTAACATTGCCATTTTCTCTGCAAATACTTTGTCAGTTGACACCAAATTAGGCATAAAAATAGGAAAAATTCAGTTCTTTCCAGTCATCTTGTTTAAAACAATATTGCACCTCTGGGATGGGCACAAAAAACAAAACAAAAAAAATGAAGCCTAATTATATGCAAACTGCATTTACTGTTATTTTTATATTTTTTGTATTCTCTAAACTTGGCACTTTGATCTGATATTCTGACCCAACAACAAGAGCAGTCATTATTATCATTTTCTGTTCAAACAGGAACTTCTTTTGCTAAGCATGGAAGTTTTATTTATTTTGCAAACGTTTTGGTGCAGATAGTAAAAAAAAAAAAGGAAATTACTCTGTAATTAATGCTAGGGGAGTTAATTTGCTTTAAACTGATCTTTCTCATCTTAAACATTACATTTTGAAATTATACTCAATACATAAAAAAAGCTTGGATTTTTTTTAAAAATTGTATCACAAGTGAGTCTTGAAGGCCTTGCCTCTCTTGTTTTATTCCTTTGGTGAGAACCAGGTGTGTGATATTTCTCTCTTTCTCACACTGTCCATCTATCTGAACTTTGCGACGATCGTGTATCGAATAAGTCCACCATGTCAAGCGTTGTTCTTTGGATAATACGGACAGTGAAGTGAAGGGGAAAGCCTGAGTAAACATAAATAAATAGATAAATAGATAGATAAATGATTAAATGAATAAGTAGATAGATAGATAGATAGATAGATAACTGAATAGATAAATAAATGAATTAAAAAAACCAAATTTCACCAAGGAACAATGATGCTGAATACACAATTATCCGGTCTGTGTGTGGTGTGTGTGTGTGTGTGTGTGTGTGTGTGTCTTGAGGAAGAGAGAGAGAGAGAGAGAGAGAGAGAGTGTGTGTGTGAGTGTGTGTGTGTGAGTGTGTGTGTGTGTGTGTGTGTGTGTGTGTGTGTGTGTGTGTGTGTGTGTGTGTGTACGATTTGTTTCTTTATTTTGAGGTTGTGTGTGTGCGAAGAGGCTGAGAACAGAGGTCATAAATGACAACATTTCCAGGTCTTTGTGTGCTTTTCTTTTCTTGTTTCTTTCTCTCTCTCTCTCTCTCTCTCTCTCTCTCTCTCTCTCTCTCTCTCTCTCTCTCTCTCTCTCTCTCTCTCTCTCTCTCTCTCTCTCTCTCTCTCTCTTCTCTATTCGTTTTTATTTTAGTTTTGCTTTGTTTCGTGTTAGGCTTGCTTGTTTGGTTTGGTTTGGTTTGGTTTTCTGTTCTCATGATTTGCACTGTAGTTTAGTTGCACAACTCCCACACCGCTCATTCAGAGACACCCCCCACACCCCCCCAGCCCCCACACCCCCACACACACACCCCAACCCCCCACACCCCACTCCTACCCTTACCTCCAAACCCATCATCCACCCCCACCCCACCCACCCCCTCCTTACACAACCACACCCAGGAGGCTTGTCTCGTTTTCTTGTCATGAATAACATGATTGGCTGATTTAAATTTAAAAGGGGGGGAAAAAAGAAAAGAAAAGAAAAAACAAAGTTTTTGCCTAAAATGCAGCATCGTCGGTTAACTAACTAATGTCTTCTTCTTCTTCTTCGTGAGCAAAACGGTGGGGGGTTTTTTGTTGTTTTTTTTTTTTCTTCTTTTTTTGTTGTTGTTGTTGTTGTTGTTTTCTTTGCAGAATGTAGCTTTCGTACGAATATCATTTTGATCCATAGATTCTTCGTCGTCGTTGTTGTTGTTGTTGTTGTTGTTGTTGTTTTTATATATCATTTTATTAGTATTACTATTATTATTACTACTACCTTTTTCTATATTATAATTATTATTCATTTATTTATTTATTTATGTAAGCTTATCTATTATTTATTCCCCCGTTTTTTTTTGTTGTTGTTTTTTTTGTTTGTTTTTTTTTCTCAAGGCCTGACTAAGCGCGTTGGGTTACGCTGCTGGTCAGGCATCTGCTTGGCAGATGTGGTGTAGCGTATATGGTTTGTCCGAACGCAGTGACGCCTCCTTGAGCAACTGAAACTGAAACTGAAACTGTTGTTGTTATTGGTAGTGGTGGTCGTGGCAACATTTTTGTGGTTTGTTCTTCTTCTTCTTTTTTTTTTCTTCTTTTTTTTCTTTTTTTTTCGTTTCGATTCTTTTCTTTTTCTTCGTCTCTCTAAGAACCACAAGGTTATGAAACTTTTCGCACGAATATCATCTGAATTCATAGAGTCATCATCGTCGTCGTCGTCGTCGTTGTTGTTATTGTTGGTGTTGGTCGTAGTATTATTTTTTGCTGGTTTTTGTTTGTTTGTTTGTTTGTTGTTTGTTGTTGTTGTTTGTTGTCTACATTTCACTGAGACCTACAAGGTTCTTGGGACTAGCTGGCCGTTTATAGTCCGTCCTGATACCCTGCCACAAGGTTGTTAAACTGTTAAAGAACCCACGGCAACAAAAGGGTTTGTTCCTGGCTGGCCGTTTATAATATATAGTCCGTCCTGATATGGCCCTGTTACAAGGTTGGTGCACTGGCTGGCCGTTTATAGTCCGTCCTGATATGGACCTGCCACAAGGAGTGATGGCCTAGAGGTAACGCGTCCGCCTAGGAAGCGAGAGAATCTGAGCGCGCTGGTTCGAATCACGGCCGGCTCAGCCGCCGATATTTTCTCCCCCTCCACTAGACCTTGAGTGGTGGTCTGGACGCTAGTCATTCGGATGAGACGATAAACCGAGGTCCTGTGTGCATCATGCACTTAGCGCAGGTAAAAGAACCCACGGCAACAAAAGAGTTGTTCCTGGCAAAATTCTGTTGAAAAAATCCACTTCGATAGGAAAAACAAATCAAACTGCACGCAGGAAAAAAATACAGTGTAGTGTAGCGACGCGCTCTCCCTAGGGAGAGCAGCCCGAATTTCAGCCGGAATATGGCCCCGCTATAAGGTTGTTGAACTGGCTGGCCGTTAATATAGTCCGTCCTGATATGGCCCTGTTACAAGGTTGTTGGACTGGCTGGCCGTTTATAGTCCGTCCTGATATGGCCCTGCTACAATGTTGTTGACCTGGCTGGCCGTTTATGTAGTCCGTCCTGATATGGCCCTACTACAATGTTGTTGACCTGGCTGGCCGTTTATGTAGTCCGTCCTGATATGGCCCTACTACAATGTTGTTGACCTGGCTGGCCGTTTATGTAGTCTGTCCTGATATGGCCCTACTACAATGTTGTTGACCTGGCTGGCCGTTTATGTAGTCTGTCCTGATATGGCCCTACTACAATGTTGTTGACCTGGCTGGCCGTTTATGTAGTCTGTCCTGATATGGCCCTACTACAATGTTGTTGACCTGGCTGGCCGTTTATGTAGTCTGTCCTGATATGGCCCTACTACAATGTTGTTGACCTGGCTGGCCGTTTATGTAGTCTGTCCTGATATGGCCCTACTACAATGTTGTTGACCTGGCTGGCCGTTAATATAGTCCGTCCTGACATGGCCATATTACAATGTTGTTGACCTGGCTGGCCGTTTATGTAGTCCGTCCTGAAATAGCCCTACTACAATGTTGTTGACCTGGCTGGCCGTTTATGTAGTCCGTCCTGATATGGCCCTACTACAATGTTGTTGACCTGGCTGGCCGTTTATGTAGTCCGTCCTGATATGGCCCTACTACAATGTTGTTGACCTGGCTGGCCGTTTATGTAGTCCGTCCTGGTATGGCCCTACTACAAGGTTGCTGAACTTACTGGCCGTTTATATTGTCTGTCCTGATCTGATATGGCCCTGTCTCAAGATTGTTGGAGTGACTGGCCGTTTATATATATTTTTTATTTTATAATTATTGTTTATTTATTTATTTAGTTATGTACGCTTATAGTTGACTTCATCATGTTTTTGCGCCTTAGTTTCAGTTTCAGTTTCAGTAGCTCAAGGAGGCGTCACTGCGTTCGGACAAATCCATATACGCTACACCACATCTGCCAAGCAGATGCCTGACCAGCAGCGTAACCCAACGCGCTTAGTCAGGCCTTGAGAAAAAAAAAAAATATAGATAAGCTTACATAAATAAATAAATAAATAGATAAATAAATAAATAATAATTATGATATAAAAAATAAAATGCGCCTTATACATATTATTAGTAGTGGTAGTAGTTATTATTATTTTTTTTAATGTATTTATCTATTATTTATTCACCCCCCTTTTTTTTCCTCAAGGCCTGACTAAGCGCGTTAGGTTACGCTGCTGGTCAGGCATCTGCTTGGCAGATGTGGTGTAGCGTATATATGGATTTGTCCGAACGCAGTGACGCCTCCTTGAGCTACTGAAACTGAAACTGAAACTTATAATTATAGTCCGTCCTGATATGGCCCTTTGCGATCGTCTGGGCTTTAAGCAAC
>NC_134895.1:7636566-7644066 GCF_041734735.1 Babylonia areolata | reverse complement strand
ATACGAACGGCGAAAGAGACGACGTTAACAGCGTTTCACCCCAATTACCATCATCAAAATATTGCAAGCGGAAGGCTCTTATACTGAAGAGGTAGAATGTTGACAAGGAATACCACAATTCTGACGACGGAAGCTAAAGGTTGGGTCATTCAGACACCCACTGGACATCCGAGGGGTCTGTGTAGAGGAGAAGAGAGGACTGGCCGTACTGAATGAGTTAATACCATATTGAATATGAAGAACACGCGTGCTCCCAGACACAGGAATGCAGACCAACAGAAGGAAATTCAAAGAATCATCCCGCACATGTGTTTTTTGTTTGTTTTTGGTTTTTTTGGTTTGTTTGTTTGTTTGTTTGGAGGGGAAAAGGGGTGGGGGTGGGGGATGGGGGGAAGTTAGTTTCACTGACTTGGTTTTAACGTGGATGAGGGGGGTGGGGTGGAGGAGGTGTGGGGAACGGGCTGGGGGATGGGTGTGTGTGTGTGTGGGGGGGGGGGCTCAGGAGGGGGAGGGGTGCAGGGATAATCAATTGCAAGCTGTACGTGACTTGTGTGAATCTTCTCTGTAGCGAGTCAGTTACTTTGTTTCAGTTCAATCTGCCGAGGAGTGCAGTGCCGCGAATAGTTCGAATAATAATAATGGTATTTATTATATAGCGCTGAATCTTGTGCAGAGACAAATCTAAGCGCTTTCACACCAGTCATTCACACGCATGCATAACTCTAAAACTGAAGAAGAAACTGAAGACAAGGAAGAGGCAGGGAAGGGAGGCTATCTTGTGAAGAGGTGGGTTTTAAGGCGGCCCAGACTTGAGAGAGCTGAGTGCAGAGACCTGACGAAGCGAAAGAGGCAGTTCATTCCAAAATGCAAGGTCCAGAAACAGAGAAAGAACGGCGTCCAACAGTGGAATGGAATCACGAGACACCACAAACTATCTATCTATCTATCTATATTATATATAAAAGACATGTTTTCGGTACCCAACTGAAGTTAATGTGTCGTTCTGATGGTTTCAGTGTAGTATCAGATGGGTCCCCCCCTCCTTCTCCTCCCCCGCCCGTCCCTTCACTACTGATGGGATTAGCGAATGTAACTCACTCGATTTCACACACACACACACACACACACACACACAGAGAGAGAGAGAGAGAGAGAGAGAGAGAGAGAGAGAGAGAGAGATGTCACACACACACAAACACAGAGGAAGAGAGATGTCACACACACACACACACACGGAGTAAGAGAGAGATGCCACACACACACACACACACACACATACACACACACACACACGCACAGACACACACACACACATACTATCTCTCTCTCTCTCTATCTCTGTCTCTCTCTCTTTTGTTTTTAAATCAAGTTTTTTCACTCTTTTTTTTTTCAAAATGGCAAAGAGCACACGAACGTAGAGAGAGAGAGAGAGAGAGAGAGAGAGAGAGAGAGCAAACATACATAGACAGACAGACAGACATACAGACACAGAGAGAGAGAGCAAACATACACACACACACACAGAGACAGACATACAGACACGAGAGAGAGAGAGAGAGAGAGAGAGCAGACATACACTAACACACACAGACAGACAGACACAGAGAGAGAGAGAGAGAATGGGGAACGTAGGGGTGTTGGGGAGGGGAGTGGAGGGCAGGGGAGGGGAGGGGAAGGGGAAGTGTGTGTGTGTGGGGGGGAGGGGCTGGGGGGGGGGAGAAAGAGTGACGTGTTGTTAAATAATATGCACATCTCTGTGCGTGGCGGGAGCGCAGAGTGCTGACAAGAGTTGATGGCTTTCCCAGCGCAGGTGCCTGGCTTCCTTCCTTCCTTCCTTCCTTCCTTCCTTCCTTCCATCCATCCACTGTCTCGGCTCCCGTAAATCGTCGGTTGGGAGATGATAAGAGAGAGAGAGAGAGAGAGAGAGAGAGAGTGGCTGGGTGAGTGTGAGAGACAGAGGGAGGTAGGGGTATGGGGGTGGGGGTAGTTTTTCTTTCTTTCTTCCCTTCTTGCCTGTGTGTGTATGTGGGGGAGTAGGGGGTGGGGGTGTTGGGGGGGGGGGGGGGGGTAAGTGGGGTTGGGGGAGGGGGCGTTTATGTGCGTGTTCGTGTGTGTGTGTGTGTGTGTTGTGTGCGCGGACGCGCGTGTGTATGTATGTTCGTCTGTTTGATACGAAGGGGGTAATTGACAACGACTGCATTTTATGCTTGTACCACTATGTAAATGACAAAAAAAACAAAAAAAAAAACAAAACAAAAAAAAAAACAAACAAACAAATTAAAACAAACAAAAGTTAGTTCAGCCGCACAAATATTCTCATCTGTGTGCGAGATACTGGAAAATAATTATAGTCGTGCAAGTGTTGACAGCTTCTTTCCGATTATTTCCCTGTAAACATTTTAACCTCCTTGTTTGTTGTGTTATAGTTCGTTATTTTTAACTTTCACCACAACACGGGAGATAACTGTAATGATAGTGATTGAACGCACAGTCGAGAAAACTGTTGGTCTTCTTTTCTCCTTATTAACTCTTATTCAAATCATTAACGTTATTGTTGTTAATGTTATTAACAATAATAATAATAATAATAATAATGGTATTTATATAGCGCTGAATCTTGTGCAGAGACAAATCAAAGCGCTTTCGCACCAGTCATTCACACACGCATGCATAACTCAAAAAACTGTAGAAACTAAAGACAAGGAAGAGGCAGGCAAGGGAGGCTATTTTGGGAAGAGGTGGGTTTTAATTTAAGGCCAGACTTGAAAGAGCTGAGTGTGGAGACTTGACGAAGCGAAAGAGGAAGTTCATTCCAATCGCAAGGTCCAGAGACAGAGAAAGAACGGCCCTTGTTGATGTTATTGTTGTCACAAGGATACACTGGAAGACTAGGCAATGCCAAAAAAATCTTTATCCTGGATTGATAAAAGGTTTTTTGAATCTGGAATATTAACTCCATGAAGAGTGACTTGGGGCGCTGCACGAAAGAACTGTTCATCAGATTCATTCATCCAGGTCCGTCGGTTGTGTGTGTGTGTGTGTGTGTCAAAGCCTGGGTCTTTGCAAGAATGGTTTTCCTGTCCACTCCGTAATGTTCTTCTGTCTCCCCCCCCCCCCCCCCCTCTCTCTCTCTCTCTCTCTCCGTCCCTCAGTCAACAGTTCCTTGGAGATTTGTTTTAGCAAAGGCCATTGGATCTTGTTCCGTGGCCAATAACAAGCGTAGCTTTCTTTTTTTTCTTTTTTTTTTTCTTCCTTTTTTTTCTTCTTCTCGTAATTCACTGATGTCAGCAGATCTTCATAACTATATTTGTGTTTGTATTTCTTTTTATCACAACAGATTTTTCTGTGTGAAATTCGGGCTGCTCTCCCCCCCCCCCCCTCCCCACCACCCCACTTTTTTTCCTGCGCACAGTTTTATTTGTTTTTCCTATCGAAGTGGATTTTTCTACAGATTTTTGCCAGGAACAACCCTTTTGTTGCCGTGGGTTCTTTTACGTGCGCTAAGTGCATGCAGCACACGGGACCTCGGTTTATCGTCTCATCCGAATGGCTAGCGTCCAGACCACCACTCAAGGTCTAGTGGAGGGGGAGAAACATGCCGAAAGTGTAGATGGGGGGTTGGGGTGGGGGGGGGGGGGGGGGGGGGCTCGAACCCTGGCCACTTGTGAACAAACACTGGGTTCAGAAATCCAACGCCTTACCAACTCTTGCCACGGCGCGCCTTCTTGGAGGACACGTGAAGACAGACAGACGGACAGACAGATAGACAGACAGACAGAGAGATGGACAGACACCACAAGCCTGGTACCTCACTGCAACACGTTGTCCATTGGTCATCTGCATTGTGTCTCCCTCGTCATCTCTGAATGCGAATAATAATAATAATAATAATAATAATAATAATAAAAACAGCAACAACAACAACAATAACGAAAAAAACGTTTTGGAGGATTGTTTACATGTTTTGTTGTGTTTTTCTTTTCTTTTCTTTCCTTTTTATTATTATTTTTTTTTTAATTTTATTTTTTTTTAGCGATGCGCGTGCATGCATGATCTTGTCTGCGAGCTGTTCACGCGCACGATCACAGATTACGACATTAGATTCCGTGTCGGTTTAGATCGTGGGGGAAAATGAATCGGAAACTGACTCATTGCTTACCTGATTTATATCACGATGAGAGCTGGTCCAGAAAAAAATAAAATAAAATAAAAGAATAAAGAAAAAAAAAATTAATCCAGCGTAGGTGTGTTGTCTAATCACTAGTGTCTGTAAAAGTCAAAATGAAATTCGTTGTTTCTAAAAACGATGACGGACGCAAAGAACAAAGCTGACTTCCCTCCTCACCCCCCTCACCCCCCCTCCCCACCCCCGAAAAAAGAACAAAAACAAACAAAAAAACCCAAAACAACAACAACCCCCAAAAAACAAGCCCTCCCACCGCATCCCCCAAAACAACAACAACAAAAAAAACAACAACCCAACAAACAACAACAACAACAACAACAAAACCAGAAAAAGAAACTAACGAGAAAAAAAAAAAACCTTAACAAAAACAACAACAACAACAACAAAAACCACACAAACAAACAATCAAAAAAACAACAACAAAACAACACAAACAAAAACAAAACAAAACAAAAGACACAACCAAAACCCCCACCACCAATAACAACCCCCCCCAGCGAAGTGAAAACAGTGCCAGAGGGCGTGCCTCCATTAAACCTGATTTTAGCGAAAAGCAAAGTGAGAAATGGGAAGAAGTGGGGGGGGGGGGGGGTTGGGGGGGGACGGTGGGGTGGTGGTGGTGGTGAAGGCGGTAGTGGAACGGGACGGATGGAGGGAGGGAGGGAGGTAGGGAAGGAAGGAAGGACACACACACACACACACACACACACACACACACAGAGTCTGAGAGAGAGAGAGAGAGAGAGAGAGAGAGAGAGACGCACACAAAGAGAGAGAGAGAGAGACGCACACAGACTAAGAGAGAGAGAGACAGAGAGAGAGAGGGGGGGTGTGGAGAGCGAGACTAACAGACTAAGAGAGAAAGAGAGAGTAACAGACTAAGAGAGAGACAGAGAGACTAACAGACTAAGAGAGAGACAGAGAGACAAAGAGACTAACAGACTAAAAGAGAGAGAGAGGGGGAGGAGAGAGAAAGAGAGACTAACAGACTAAGAGAGAGAAAAAAAAAGCAGACTAAGAGAGAGAGAGAGAGAGAGAGAGAGAGAGAGAGAGAGAGAATAACAAACCAAGAGAGACAGACAGACAGAGACAGAGAGAAAAGAAAGGTAGAAGTATAGGGTAGAAGAAGAAGAAGAAGAAGAAGAAGAAGACCCTGTTAGATCTTGCGAAAACCTAAATGGGAGTTGCGGGGGATAGGAGAGAGAGAGAGGGAAGGAAGTGATGTTGGGAGAAAAACAAAATCAGGCCCATCCACACCATTCTGGCCGGGTGGGTGTGGAGGAGGAGGAGGAAGAGGAGGAATAGGAGTGAGATGGAGGAGGAGAGGGTAGGAATTAAAAAAAAAAAGAAAAGAAAAGAGAGAGAGAGAGAGAGACAAAGACAGAGACAGAGAGAGAGACAGACAGAAAGTCAAGTTTGCTGAACCCTGACATCGGCACGAGACGCGAGAGAGTGAGTGTGAGTGTGAGTGAGGGTGGGGGGTGGGGAGCAAGGGGGATTGAGGGATGGTAGGGGGAGGGGGGGGGGGAGGGGGAGGGAGGAGGAGGAGGAGGTGGGTAAGTCAAGGGGAGAGCAGACCAGACCACCTTCATTGCCTTGTCTTGCCTTGCCTTGCCTTGCCTTGCCTTGCCTTGCCTTGCCTTGCCTTGCCTTGCCTTGCCTTGTCTTGTCTTGCCTTGCCTTGCCTTGCCTTGCCTTGCCTTGTCTTGCCTTGCCTTGCCTTGCCTTTGCTATGCTTTGCTTTGCTTTGGCCGCGCCCTAGCGGGGAAAGAAAGGAAAGTAGGAAGGAAGGAAGGAAGGAAGGAAAGAAAGAAAGAAGTAAAGGGGCACGTAGTAATTGAAAACGTAGACGGCGAATTCTAATCACTGTCAAACTCCCGGAAGCTAATTTGGACTCCCGAATCTCCCGGTGGCAAGGTTACCCCCTCCCCGCCCCCCCCCACCCCCTGCCCCCCACCCACCCACCTCCGAAGGTGGGGAAGGGAAGGAGGAGGAGGAGGAGAAAGAGGATGATAGTGAGGAGGTTGACTAGAGAGAGAGAGAGAGAGAGTAACGGAGACTAAGACAGAGAAAGAGAGAGAGGGAGAGAGAGAAACGCACGCACACACACAAGCACACACGCACACACGCATGCACACACAAACACACACACACACACACACACATACACACAACACACAAAACACACACACACACACACACACACACACACACACAAAACACACACACACACACACACACACACACACACACACAAAACACACACACACACACACACACACACACACACACACACACACCACGTGGGGGGTTTGATGAGTGGCTTAGAGAGTAAGTGGGTTGATGTGATGATTAAAAAACGAATGGCTAGATTTCTTTCTCTCTCTCTCTTTTATTTTTTATTTTATTTGTTCTGGATTTTTTTTGAAGGTGATGAGAGAGGCATAAGGGGTAGGGGGTGAGGGGAAGGGGGGGGGGGGGAGAGGGGAGGGTTGTGACATTTGGAGGGTAGGGCTGGAGGTAATATTAGGAATGAGATTTTGAAAAAAAAAAAAAAAAGAAAAGAAAAAAGGTGGACAGAATTTTGTTGTTTTTGTTGTTGTTGTTTTGTTTTTAATTGACGTATGTGTGTTGTCTGCCACTGTGTATGTGTGTGTGTGTGTGTGTGTGTGTGTGTGTGGTGGTTGTGGTGTGTGTGTGTGTGTGTGTGTGTGTGTGAGAGAGAGAGAGAGAGAGAGAGAGAGAGAGAGAGAGAGAGAGAGAGAGAGAGAATATGCGACATGAAAATATGAATTGGGAATATGTGCCAATGTTGAGATTTTATGTTTGAGAATATCCGACACTGCCTTCCGATCACCGACAGATAAAAACATTTTCCCCTCTTTCTGTGTGTGTGTGTGTGTGTGTGTGTGTGTGTGACATCTCTCTCTTCCTATGTGTGTGTGTGTGTGTGTGTGTGTGTGTGTGTGTTGTGTGTGTGTGTGTGTGTGTGTGTGTGTGTGTGTGTGTGTGTGTGTGTGTGTGACATCTCTCTCTTCCTATGTGTGTGGGTGTTCGTTCGTTCGTTCTTTAATTTAGCATCTTTTCACTATCAGTGATGTTAGACGATTAAAAAAAAAATATATATATATAAAATATTTTAAAAAACGGGGGAGGGGGAAGGGGGGGCGGGTAGGGGGGGGGGCGTGGGACGGGAGAGGGATGAATAAAACAGAAAAGGTAGAAAACTACCAAAATTGCATAACTAACATGCAATTACAATTAACAATAACAATTCAATAATGATAACAATAATCAGAAATCATTAACACAAT
>NC_134895.1:7626566-7634066 GCF_041734735.1 Babylonia areolata | reverse complement strand
GGGGAGGAGAAAAGGGGAAGGGGGAGGGAGTGGGGACGAAGGAAGAGAAGCGCCTCCCCCCCCCCCCCCTCCCGAACCCCCTCCACCCTGCCCCCTCCCCTCACGCTTCCCCTACACACACACAAAAAAAAAAAACTGAACGTTTTGCAAAACGCTTGAAGTGTTTGTGATAAGGACACATCTGGTCAGGTCGTTAGCTCTTTGTTGCGTAGGGAAAGGGGCCATGGAGAGGGGGGGGGGGGGGGGGGGGCAAATTAATTTGAATTCTTTTTTTTTTTTTTTTTTTTTTCCAAATTTCTCTTTTTCTTTCAACTTCTCCGGTGTTGCAAACTAAAAGTACCCCCCCCCATCCCCCCGACCCCCCCTCCCCTGTTTCTAGCCCCCCACCACCCTCACCCCCTCTCCTCCCTTTATCATTCTTTTTTTTTTTTAGTTAGTTTTGTGGGTGGAAAAGGAATTCATGTGGTTGTTGAGATTGACGAACACATTGTTTTGCGCACTTTATTAATTAACTCTCTCCATACGAACGGCGAAAGAGACGACGTTAACAGCGTTTCATCCCAGTTACCATCATCAAAATAATATTATTGCAAGCAGAAGGCTCTTATACGGAAGAGGTGAATGTTGACAAAGAATACCACAGTTCTGACGACGGAAGCTAAAGGTTGGGTCATTCAGACACCCACTGGACATCCGAGGGGTCTGTGTAGAGGAGAAGAGAGGACTGGCCGTACTGAGTGAGTTAATCAATCAAGTTCAAGTTGTGAAGTGAAGAGCTGTGTGATCATATGGTTTCTACCATTGCGATGGGAAGTCATTTACAGTCTAGTCTGTTGTGAAGGACTTTGACTCTCAAACATGGAGACAAGATCGCATGTGAAACACACAGCTTCAAAATAAAAATGGTTGCCATACTTACCTTTAATTAGAAACAACATATAAAAACAATATTCCAAACCATGTATGGAAATAAAACACAACTAAGCTAGATGTTGAAAAAAAAAATGGTGCAAGTTGATATGTAGGGATATGGATATCTATTACTTTTTTTTTTTTTTGAAGACTTATTTAAAATGACTTATTCAAACATTCTCAGTTGTTTTTACTGAGAATGTTATATGTGTATATCAATTAGATGTTATTGGTTGTTGTTTGTTTTTTGTTTTATTTTCCTATTGTTGCTATGTTTTTGTCAGATTTGTCTTTTCTCTTTCCCCAATTGTATGCTCTCTGGTTCTCTCAAGATTGGATTACTGCAACTCTCTTTTGGCCGGCCTTCCCAAATACCTGTTAGACAGACTCCAACGAATTCAGAATAACGCTGCCAGACTCATTTGCAGAGCTTCTAAATTTGACCATGTTTCTCCTCTCCTTCAGTCTCTCCACTGGTTGCCTGTTTCTGATCGAATAGACTATAAGCTATCCACTCTGACCTTTTCTGCAGTCAACGGATCTGGCCCCAAGTATCTTTCTGAACTCATCCATATCTATACCCCGTCTCGCCAGCTCCGTTCTTCCTCTGATACTCGACTTCTCAGGATACCTCACGTCAGAAGTAAGACCTATGGACACAGATCGTTTTCTTTTCAATCGCCAAAGACGTGGAACAAGCTCCCTGATAACCTCCGTCACTCTGATTCCCTCGCATCTTTTAAATCTCGTCTCAAAACTCACCTTTTCCCTCAGCAATAAGTTCAATTGTGGGAGGTCCACAACTACATGCATGTATATGAATGTGTATTGTGTGTGCGTGTGTTTATGTAAGTTTGTGCCTGCCTATGTGTGCGTATTTGTTAGGGTAGCTGTTAGATACACATGTATGTTAAAATGTATGTATGCAGTGTGTGTGTGTGTGTGCGTGCGTGCGTGTGTGTGTGCGCGTACGTGCGTGCGTGCGTGTGTGTGTGTGTGTGGTCACATTTTGGTGTGTGTATGTAACATAGATATAATGTTTTATGTTATCAAAAGCGTTTTTGTAAAGCACCTAGAGCAGATTTCTGGATAGTGTGCTATATAAGTATCCATTATTATTATTATTATTATTATTATTATATATGTATCTATTCATTTATGTCTTCATGTCAATTGTCCATGTGTTATAAAAATGGGAAAATAAAAAAAGCTTTAAAAAAAGGAGGAAAAAAGGAAGAAAAAAAAAAGTCGTACAATTTCTCTTCCTGCTAAAAACAATCAAAAAAAAAAAAAAGGGGGGGGGGGGGATTGCACTGGCTATTTAGTGCTGCAGCCTTGGGTGTGTGTGTGGGGGGGGGGGGGGGGGGAGAGGGGGGATAGTTGGCCGTCGGGAACCATCCCCAACGCCGAGTGTTCTAAAACCCTCTTGGCCGAGAGGGTGGGGATGTATCATCTTGGGCAAGACACTCTTCCACTTATATCAAATTCTAGCCCAAATAGTCGGAACAGCAGTTGCCTCCTCTGCTGTTTTAATTAGTGGTCTTAATCGGGCACGACTGACTATCATACAAATATTCAAGTTTACGTTGTTCAGTGCTGGGGTCTTGGTTTAGAGGGGGGGCGGGTGGGGGCGGGGTCGATGTTGGAGGGATCAGAGTCCTGGGTGTCTGTCTGTCCAGGTGGGAGGGTCCATGATCCATCGATCCTAGAGGGAGGTCATGGGAAGGCCATGTTATTCTCACTCTCATTGTTAGTCAGTGTCTTCAATATATTATCATCTTCATCATCTTCTTCTTTTTCGTTCGTGGGCTGCAACTCCCACGTTCACGGTCCCATGTGCACGAGAGGGCTTTTATGTGCATGCCCGTTTTTACCCCGCCCTGCCATGTACGCAGCCATACTCCGTTTTCGGGGGGTAAATAATATATCATGATATTGTTTTTGGTTCGTATTTTCTTACTGTGATTGTTGCGTGTGTATCATCAACTTTATTTATTTATTTTTTTGTTGTTGTAATTTTATTTTATTTTATTTTATGAATCCTGCGGCAAACAAACATGTCAGAGATATTGAGAAACGTTTGGTGGTAGGTGGGGCGGGGGGGGTGGGGGCGGGTCGGGGGGTGGGGGTGGGGGTGGGGTCTTAGCTTGTACTGTCTGTGTGTCACCACCACCACCACCCACCCACCGTCACTCCCTCCCTCTCCCTCCCTTCCCACACACACACACACACACTCCACGACACCTCCCCCCCCCTATGCTTACCACCCCCCCACCCCCCATCCCACGCCCCGCACCTCCTTCACTCTCTACCACCTCACCCTTCCCCTCTCCCTCCCTCTCTCTTTCTCCCTTCCGGGTCTGCAATGAAGGCGTCACGGGGCTTGTTTTTTTTTGTTTTTTTTGTTTTGGTTTTTTTTCCCTACTTCCCCTGCCAGACAGTCAGTCAGTCAGAGCGAGTGGTGGTGGTGGTGGTGGTGGTGGTGGCAGTGAAGTAGCGGATCTATGCTTCAGTACTGAATGCTGTCATGATTTTTCTTCCTCCCCCCCCCCCCCCAACCCCGCCCCTGCTCCCCAACCCCCTCCGATCACCCCCCCCCACCCCCCCCCCCGCCCCCTCTTCTTCAGTTGCAGACCCAACGTTTTTTGTTTTTGGTTTTTTTTTGTAATATAGTGTGCGTTTGTTTGTTTGTTTTTGTTTTTTTGTTGTTGTTTTTTTTTTCTTCTGCCATTCAGTGTTTGCAGTTACAATGGGTGCTGAAGTGTGTATGTATGTTTGTGTGTGTGTGTGTGTGTGTGTGTGTGTGTGTGTGTGTGTGTGTGTGTGTGTGTGTGTGTGTGTGTGTGTGTTTGTCCTTCTGTCCGTAGGGTGTGGGAATCGTGTGGGAGGGGGCGGTGTTGTGGGGTTGTTGGGGGATGAGTATGTATTAGCGGTATGATCGTGTGTGAAGCAAGGGTTAATTGTCAGAGATGTTCTTACATATATATAAGCATACATATATGCACACAAAGTGGAGTGATGGCTTAGAGGTAACGCTTCCGCCTAGGAAACGAGAGAATCTGAGCAGCTGGTTCGAATCATGGCTCAGCCGCCGATATTTTCTCCTCCTCCACTAGATCTTGAATGGTGGTCTGGACGCTAGTCATTCGGATGAGACGATAAACCATGGTCCCGCGTGCAGCATGCACTTAGCGCACGTAAAAGAACCCACGGCAACAAAAGGGTTGTTCCTGGCAAAATTCTGTAGAAAAATCCACTTCGATAGGAAAAAAAAAAGAAGAAAAAAAACCCCAAAAAATAGGGTAGCGCTCTCAGTGTCGCGACGCGCTCTCCCTGGGGAGAGCAGCCTGAATTTGACACAGAGAAATCTGTTGTGACAAAAAAGAAAAAAAACAAAAAAAAAAACAAATACAAATACACACAAATACACAGATGGAGGGGGAGGGGTGGTGTTGGTCAATATGCATTGGAGTATGATCGCGTGTGTGATGAAAAGAGTTAATTGTGAGAGTGAGATGTTCTTTTTTTAATAATGTATTTATACATAGTGATTTTCTTTGATTTCTGCGTTTATCATCACACCTATAGTTAGAGAGGGTGGTGGTGGTGGTGGTGGTGGTGGAGGGGGTGTGATTACCTACTATCTGTATGAGCGTGTGTGCAGAAAAGAGTTGATTTGTGAGATATATATCAATTGATTTCTTCTCTTCAGTAGTGATCGGGAAGAATTATTGATTTGTTCACAACCCCCAACCCCCCCATCCCTCACTCGCAAGGAAGGTATGGTGAATTATGGGGTATCATTTTCTGTGAGAGTGATTGACTGAAGACGGGCGCAATAGCCGAGTGGTTAAATCGTTGGACTTTCAATCTGAGGGTCCCGGGTTCGAATCTCGGTAACGGCGCCTGGTGGGTAAAGGGTGGAGATTTTTTTCCGACCTACCAGGTCAACATGTGTGCAGTCCCGCTAGTGCCTGAACCCCCTTCGTGTGTATACACACGCAGAAGATCAAATACGCACGTTAAAGATCCTGTCACCCATGTCAGCGTTCGGTGGGTTATGGAAACAAGAATATACCCAGCTTGCACACCCCCGAAAACGGAGTATGGCTGCCTTCGTGGCGGGGGTAAAAACGGTCATACACGTAAAAGCCCACTCGTGTGTATACGAGTGAACGTGGGAGTTGCAGCCCACGAACGAAGAGGAAGAAGAAGAAAAGAGTGAAGGACCCCCCCCCCTCCCCTCCCCCCCCTCCCCTCCACCCCCCACTTAATATGAAGGAATGGGTGTACTATAGTAGATTGCCTCTGTATTTGTTTGACATAAAAAAAAAAGAGAAGTATTGAAAATAATGGAAGACTTAAGAAAAAAAATTATTGTTGGATATCTAAGAAATTGTGCTTAGTGTATTGTGCTGAGATTGATCAAGGCGTTTTCTATGACACTCACATTCACATACGAGCGCTCACGCGCGCGCACGCGCACACGCTCGCGCGCAAACACACACACACACACACACACACACACACACACACACACAAGCACTCTCTCTCTCTCTCTCTATCTCGTTAAACAATGAATCGACAACAACTGACAAGCTTTAATGAGCATTCCTTGCCAACCCCCCCCCCCCCCACCCCCCCGCAGCCCCACCACTCCCCCCCACCCCCCCCCCCCCCCAAAAAAAAAAAAAAAGTCATTTTTGTTTTTGTTGTTGTTTTTCTCTCTCTCCATTGCACACAAAATTAGAGGGACAAAAGGGGGCGAGCGCCGCCGTGGAATTTTTACTTGCAAACATATTCAGGATTTTTTTTTTTTTCCCTTTTTTTTTAATTCTCCCGTGTTCACAGACTTAGAGGTAGGGGGGGGGGGTTAGAGGGTTTCGTGTTACATCGGCCCACCCACCTTCTTTCTCTTGTCTTTCGTTTTTTTTTTTTTTTTTTTCCGCCGGGGCCGACAGACGGCGTCACGGGGGGGATGGGGGGCGCGGGGGGGGCGGGAGAGTGGAGGGGGGTTGGTATCTTCACGCAGGCCGCTATAACTGCAAAAGACTTGATCATGGACATGCGGCGGCTTTCTCATGTCTGGAGTTTGTATACAATGCCGTCATTATTTTCGCTTCACTTTTGCTCCACTGACACACAACCTTTCCCTTATATTATATAGTGTGGAAGGGTAGGGTGGTGTGTGGGGTTGGGGAGAAGGGGTGGGGGAGTGTGTGGGTGTGGGAGGGGGGTGGGGTATGTGTGTGTGTGTGTGTGTGTGTGGGGGGGGTGATCGTGGGAGGTATGGTTTGTGTGGGTGGTGGTGGTGGGGGGGGGGATCTCGGGGGGAGGGGTTTGGGGGGGGGGGGGTGTGACTGAAGGGGGTTGGTGAACTGTGGTGTGGGATGTTTGTGTGAAGTGGTTTGGTGTGTGGAGGGGTTGTGTGTGTGTGTGTGTGTGTGTGTGTGTGTGTGTGTGTGTGTGTGTGTGTGTGTGTGTGTGTGTGTGTGTGTACGCGCGCATTCTGCATTCATTGTTGTTAAAATGATGCTAACGTCAATGGATGGAGGGAGAGGTATGAAAATGACATCAGTGGTTGCTGTGATGGTGGTGTTTGCAACTCTTGTGTGCAAGACACAAACGTATTTTTTGTTCAGCAAAGCAGGGAATGGCGCGTGTGCATTCGTTGCTTGCTTAATTGCTTGCTTGCGCGCGCGCGCGTGTGTGTATTAGTGAGTGCGTAGGCGTGTGTGTGTGTGTGCGTGCGTGTGTGTGTGTGTGTGTGTGTGTGTGTGTGTGTGTGTGTTAGAGTTGCAACGATATGTAGATATAAGTGTGGAGAGAGAGAGAGTGTTTGTGTGAGAGAGAGATAACGATAATGATGTTTCATTCAAGAAAGGCCGTGACCACATTTGAAGGGGTACACATAAATAGGAAACACACACACACACACACACACACACACACACACACACACACACACACACACAGAGAGAGAGAGAGAGAGAGAGAGAGAGACAGAGAGAGAGAGAGACAGAGAGAGAGAGAGAGAGAGAGAGAAATTTTACACTAGACATCACAGACCTTGATCCGATCACTGATTTTAGGCTAGCGATAGCAGGAGTGGGTGAGTGTAATGGACACACACACACACACACACACACACACACACACACACACACACACACACACACACACACACACACACACACACACACACACACACACACACACACACACACACACACACACACACACACACACACTAACTTAAGTCTTTTGAGACCTTGCTGGGTCGTTACGACTACAACTGATTTAATAATTGCCACGGTTACTCGATTTATTTTGAGGTCAGTTAATATTATAGTAAACGTACCTGGGGCGGGGGCGGGGGGTGGGGGGGTGGGGGGGGGGGGGGCACTGTAGTGTAGCGACGCGCTGTCCCTGGGGAGAGCAGCCCAAAGGAAATACAAAATACAAATAGAAATAATCATACGAGAAAGAAGAAAGAGAAGCACCCGTAGGTGCTGGGGAGGACCCAGAGAAGCACTGTCTCCACCCGCCCCTTGGAACAATCCTGCACCACCCTTGGAGGCCTGCCTG
>NC_134895.1:7611566-7621566 GCF_041734735.1 Babylonia areolata | reverse complement strand
GTTGTTGTTGTTTTTGACATTTAGGTAGGCCCCCTTTCCCTGTACCGCTGCATATCGTTGTTGTGATTGTTGTTGTTGTTGTTTCTTAGCATTTTGAATTCGCAAAAAAAATGTGTACTGACAACCAGTCACAACATGACGTCTTCAAACTTCTTTAAACACATTAAGTGTTGCTGTTGTTTTTTGGGGTTTTTTTTTTTCCTATGTTCATGAAACACAAAATGATTATAATTAAAAAAAATTTTTTTTAAAAGGTGTAAAGGTGCAGAAGACAGCGAGGATGAGGTACACACACACACACACACACACACACACACACACACACACACACACACACACACACAGAGTCAGACAGACAGGCAAAAAGTCTCTGCCAACCTGCGTATCTGCCTGTCTGCCTGTCTGTCTGTCTTTATGATTTCTCCCAAATTTTAAAACTTACTCCTCCTATCCCCGTTTTGAATATATTATAACAGTGTACGAATAGACGGATAAACGAATGAATAAATAAATGAATGAATAAGCACACACCACTCATATGCAATGTTGCCTCAAAATGATCAGCTTCAATATTGTTGGGATCAAAATAGCGCGCGCGCGCGTACACACAGACACACACACACACACATATATATATATATATATGTATATATATATATATATATATATATATATATATATATATATATATATATGTGTGTGTGTGTGTGTGTGTGTGTGTGTGTGTGTGTGTGAGTGTGTGTGTGTGTGTGTGTGTGTGTGTGTGTGTGTATGTATGCATGTATATAGCACACACACACACACACACACACACACACATACACACACACACACACACACACACACACACATATATATATATATATATATATATATATATATATATATATATATATATATATATATATATATATATATACATATGTGGCTGAAGCAGTTAGTGCTCGGACATGTGGGCCGAAAAAGACAACAACAACAACAACAACAAAAAAGTTAATATCGACACTATCTTTCACAACAAAATAATTCTCCCATCACCACCCGTAAGCACGGATACAGCAGACACACGCAGTTTTCGTGCAATACGATGATGATACCTAGTGCTCCACCTACGCACCCACATTAAAAAAAAAAAAAAATTAAAGATGTGTTTATTGGGCGTAGCGTTGGGGATTAAAACTACTTGATTCTGAACAGAACATCCGTGGTTCGATCCCGTTTGCAAGCCTCCGCCCCCACTCCCACCCCCACCCCCCAAAGGATATTAATATTTGATACAAGACCCATTTTAACGATTAACAAAAAAAAATCTTTTCCTGTTCTCATGTTTCCTTTTTCTGGATTCAACGCATGTCACAAGTGAGTCTTGAAGGCCTTGTCTCTCTCTCTCTCTCTCTCCCACCCCCACCCCCCAAAGGATATTAATATTTGATACAAGACCCATTTTAACGATTTTTTTTCATCCATTTTACCCCCCCTTATGTTTCTATTTCTGGATATAGCACGTGTCACAAGTGAGTTTTGAAGGCCGTGCCTCTCTTGCTTTTTTTTGTTTTTGTTTGTGTGTTGTTTTTGTTTTTCACTCTCCAAGGCTTATTGATATTTGATACAAGACCCATTTTAACGATTTAAAAAAAAATCCATTTTATTCCCCCTTATGTTTCTATTTCTGGATATAGCACGTGTCACAAGTGAGTTTTGAAGGCCGTGCCTCTCTTGCTTTTTTTTGTTTTTGTTTGTGTGTGTGTTGTTGTTGTTTTTTTTGTTATTGTTTTTTTTTCTCTCCAAGGCTTATTGATATTTGATACAGGACCCATTTTAACGATTAAAAAAAAAATCTCTTTTCCTGTTCTCATGTTTCCTTTTTCTGGATTCAGCGTATGTAACAAGTGAGTCTTGAAGGCCTTGTCTCTCTCTCTCTCTCTCTAACCCACCCCCACCAAAGTTTATTAATATTTGATACAAGACCCATTTTAAAGATTTTTTAAATTTATTTTTCTTCTTCTTCTTCTTCTTCTTCTTCTTCTTCTCATGTTTCCTTTTTTCTCTGGACACAGCGCATGTCACAAGTGAATCTTGAAGGCCTTGCCTCTCTTGTTAAGTTACGTCATGCTCCACAGTCTAAACCGGATTATTACAAAATACATGTGGGAGGGACAGAGAGAATGTCATCCTCCCTTTTAATTCAACCTGTAATTTTGCGGGTTTTTTTTGGTTTGTTTTTTTCTTCTCAAATTTACGTCATCATCCTTGCTCTACAATCGAACCAGGGTTGTTACAAAATGTATGTGGGAGAGAGAATTAAAGCTTGATTTTTGCGTTTTTAAATTGACGTCATCCTCCATGTTCCACAATCTGAACAGGGTTATTTCAAAATGTATGTTGGGGGAGAGAGAGATAGAGAGAGAGTCATCCCCGTGTTCCACAATCTGAACAGGGTTATTTCAAAATGTATGTTGGGGGAGAGAGAGGGAGAGAGAGAGAGAGAGAGAGAGAGAGAGAGAGAGAGAGTCATCCCCATGTTCCACAATCTGAACAGGGTTATTTCAAAATGTATGTTGGGGGAGAGAGAGAGAGAGAGAGGGAGAGAGAGATAGAGAGAGTCATCCCCATGTTCCACAATCTGAACAGGGTTATTTCAAAATGTATGTTGGGGGAGAGAGAGGGAGAGAGAGAGAGAGAGAGAGAGAGAGAGAGAGTCATTCCCATGTTCCACAATCTGAACAGGGTTATTTCAAAATGTATGTTGGGGGGGGGAGAGAGAGAGAGAGAGAGAGAGAGAGAGAGAGAGAGAGAGAGAGAGAGAGAGTCATTCCCATGTTCCACAATCTGAACAGGGTTATTTCAAAATGTATGTTGGGGGAGAGAGAGGGAGAGAGAGAGAGAGAGAGAGAGAGAGAGAGAGAGAGAGAGAGAGAGTCATTCCCATGTTCCACAATCTGAACAGGGTTATTTCAAAATGTATGTTGGGGGAGAGAGAGAGAGAGAGAGAGAGAGAGAGTCATCCCCATGTTCCACAATCTGAACAGGGTTATTTCAAAATGTATGTTGGGAGAGAGAGAGAGAGAGAGAGAGAGAGAGAGAGAGAGAGAGAGAGAGTCATCCCCATGTTCCACAATCTGAACAGGGTTATTTCAAAATGTATGTTGGGGGAGAGAGAGAGAGAGAGAGAGAGAGAGAGAGAGAGAGAGAGAGTCATCCCCATGTTCCACAATCTGAACAGGGTTATTTCAAAATGTATGTTGGGAGAGAGAGAGAGAGAGGGAGAGAGAGATAGAGAGAGTCATTCCCATGTTCCACAATCTGAACAGGGTTATTTCAAAATGTATGTTGGGGGAGAGAGAGGGAGAGAGAGAGAGAGTCATCCCCATGTTCCACAATCTGAACAGGGTTATTTCAAAATGTATGTTGGGAAAGAGAGAGAGAGAGAGAGAGAGAGAGAGAGAGAGAGAGAGAGAGAGAGAGAGAGAGAGTCATCCCCGTCTCTCTTAATTAAAGCACTCTGTCAGTTTCCCCTCCCCCTCTTTACTCACTGTGATCAGTAGTGGGGGGTGGGTGACTTTGAGGGAGGAGGTTTCAGTTTCAGTTTCAGTTTCAGTAGCTCAAGGAGGCGTCACTGCGTTCGGACAAATCCATATACGCTACGCCACATCTGCCAAGCAGATGCCTGACCAGCAGCGTAACCCAAAGCGCTTAGTCAGGCCTTGAAAAAAAAAAAAAAAAAGAAGAAAAAAGGGGTGAATAAATAATAGATAAATACATGAAAAAAATTACTACTACCACTACTAATAATATGTATAAGGCGCAAAAAATTGATGAAGTCAACTATAAGCGTACATAATTTTGGCCCTCTCTGTAATTAACTAATAATTCAATAATTAAACAATAACGCAATAACAAATTATCAGTCAATTACACAGAAAAATCACTTTGTCCACAACAAAGATAAGTGATTTTTCCGTGCTTTTGATGGACAATTTATCATTGAGCAATAATTTACTAATAATTCAAAAATTAAACAATAACGCGATGACAAATTATTAACCAAATTCACAGAAAAAAATCACTTATCTTTGTTCTGAAGCTTGTAGACTGTCTGTTACACTGACATAGAATGATTTTAACACCTGGTAGACTTTTACACTGACTCACTGGATGATTTTAACATTCAGTTTTCAAATACACGGTTTCAGCTGCACAATTTCAAATTCTGCCCACACAGCCCTCACTTGTGATGTGTCTGCTAAACATTGCATAAGGGAGGAGTACAGAGAACAGGTAGCAGTTGCATTGCTTGGTTCGAACTTTTTGACAGTTACACGTGGCTAAAATGCCTACGTCGTTGACCGAACTACAGCCATTGGTCAGTAGTTCCATACTACACTGACACAGTTAGTTAGGCGGGTTACGACCATACTAGGCTCTTCCGTCCGAGCAATGCAACTGGCTCCAGAGAGGCAAGGAGTGTGTGTGTGTGTGTGTGTGTGTGTGTGTGTGTGTGTAGGGGGGATGGGGATGGGCGGGTGTGTTCTCAGGTTTTCTTTTTTCCCCCGCCTCCTCCCTACCCCCCCAACCCCCCCCCCCTCGCCCCCCCCGCACCCCCTCCCCCACCACACCCTCACCCTCCTCTCTCTCTCTCCAGGAGTGAATCTCTCCCACTCTCTGTCCCTCTGTCTGTGTCTGTGTCTGTCTCCCGAAAATGGAGGAAAATCACAGACGCCACCGGCATCTCTCTCTCTCTCTCTCTCTCTCTCTCTCTCTCTGTCTCTCTCTCTCTCTCTGTCTCTCTCTCTCTCTCTCTCTCTCTCTCTCTCTCTATTTGTGCTCCTCTCCTCTTCCCATCCTTGCTGTCCTAAAGAGAAAGATGACTACAGGGCGAGAACCGAACGTTACATAATGTAGAGGTATTCTAGAAGAACGAGAGAGGGAGAGACAGAGAGAGAGACACAGAGAGAGCGAGAGAGGGGAGGGGTGTGGGTGGGGTTGGGTTGGGTGGGATGGAATGGATGGATGGATGGATGGAAGGGTCTATGTTTGCGGACACGAGATATGATAATAACCGGAACAAGGAGCAATCCCTGTACAGACTTTACCCTGGCTCTCTTGACGCCGTATGCCAAACAGTATCCTGCTAATACGCATACAAACGGCAGCTCTCCTTTGTCTCGTTCATTCTCTCTCTCTCTCTCTCTCTCTCTCTCTCTCTCTCTCTCTCTGTCTGTCTCTCTCACACACACACACACACACACACACACACACACACACACACAGCATCACACAGACTTGACTCCGTCTGCTTGACGCCAAGGAGCAGACTGACGCCGTATACCAAACAGTAACTCCGCAAACAGATACACAAACACGTATACCCCCCACCACACGCACACACACACACACACACTCTCTTTCTCTCTCTCTCTCGTACACACACACACACACACACACACACACCACACACACACACACACACACACACACACACACACACACACACACACACTCACACACTCGCATACAAACACACACACACAGAAACACAATTGTGCGCGTGCACGAACACACACACACACACACACACACACACACACACACTCACTCGCACACAAACACACACACACAGACACACAATTGTGCACGTGCACGAACACACACACACACACACACACACACACGCACACACACACACACACACGCACGCACGCACGCACACACACGCACCAACCAACCAACCAACCAACTAACCACAACCACAACAACAACACACACACACCGACCCACACCCCCCCCCCCACGCCCCCCCCCACCACACACACACACACAAACAAAAAAACAACAACAAACAAAACAAAACTGACACATGTATTGTTGTTGCACTGCAGTATGGTCTCGTCCGAACGAACTAACACTCCATCCTGAGAACGATCTTCACACCAGGGGAATACTACAGGTTAACTCGGGGGGGAAGGGGGGGGGGATGCTACACAATAGTTTCAGTTTCAGTAGCTCAAGGAGGCGTCACTGCGTTCGGACAAGGGGGGCGGGGGGAATGCTACACAATAGTTTCAGTTTCAGTAGCTCAAGGAGGCGTCATTGCGTTCGGACAATATCCATATACTCTACACCACATCTGCCAAGCAGATGCCTGACCAGCAGCGTTAACCCAACGCGAGTAGTCAGGCTTTTAGAAAAGAAAAAAAAAAGTAAATACATAATAGGTAAATACATTAAAAAGAAAGAACTACTACTAATAATAATAATATGTATAAGGCGCAAAAACTTGATGAAGTCAACTATAAGCGAACAAAAAAAAGGAGGAAAATAATCTGAAGATTCATGCAAAAGAGAAAAAAAGAAGAAAGACAAAAAAAAAAAAAAAAAAAAAAAAAAAAAAAAAACCCACCTCGGGAATCCTCACTCTACTTTAATGTCTCACCCCAGTGAAGTCCCCAGAACCACCAACCTACAAGCACGTGCCCTGCACGCACACAGCAAACGTGATCCATGACATTTCCTCCAATAACACTCAGGAAATGATACAGATTAACTCCGAGGGGAATGTCACAGGCGAACACACTGAGGGAATGCTACAGATTTAACAGTTAGGGAATGCTACAGATCAAACACTGAGGGAATGCTACAGATTTATCAGCTAGGGAATGCTACAGATCAAACACTGAGGGAATGCTACAGATTTAACAGTTAGGGAAAGCTACAGATCAAACACTGAGGGAATGCTACAGATTTAACAGTTAGGGAATGCTACAGATCAAACACTGAGGGAATGCTACAGATTTAACATTTAGGGAAAGCTAAAGATCAAACACTGAGGGAATGCTATAGATTTAACAGTTAGGGAATGCTACAGATCAAACACTGAGGGAATGCTACAGATAAAGAGTTAGGGAATGCTACAGATCAAACACTGAGGGAATGCTACAGATTTAACAGTTAGGGAAAGCTACAGATCAAACACTGAGGGAATGCTACAGATTTAACAGTTATGGAAAGCTACAGATCAAACACTGAGGGAATGCTACAGATTTAACAGTTAGGGAATGCTACAGATCAAACACTGAGGGAATGCTACAGATTTAACAGTTAGGGAATGCTACAGATCAAACACTGAGGGAATGCTACAGATTTAACAGTTAGGGAATGCTACAGATCAAACACTGAGGGAGTGCTACAGATTTAACAGTTAGGGAATGCTACAGATCAAACACTGAGGGATGCTACAGATTAACAGTTAGGGAATGCTACAGATCAAACACTGAGGGATGCTACAGATTAACAGTTAGGGAATGCTACAGATCAAACACTGAGGGATGCTACAGATTAATAGTTAGGAAATGCTACAGATCAAACACTGAGGGATGCTACAGATTTAACAGTTAGGGAATGCTACAGATCAAACACTGAGGGATGCTACAGATTAATAGTTAGGAAATGCTACAGGTTAACAGAGGGAATGCTACAGATTTTCCCTGAGAAAATGCTATATATTCACACTGAGGGATTGCTACAGGTTAGCACTGGTGGAATGCTACAAACACTGGTAGATACAGAATAACACAGAAGGAATGCTACGATTTACACTGAGGAAATGCAATAGAATAACACTGAGGAAATGCTATAGAATAACACTGAGGAAATGCTACAGGTTAATACTGAGGGAATGCTGGAGGTTAATACAGAGGAAATGCTATAGAATAACACTGAGGAAATGCTACAGGTTAATACTGAGGGAATGCTGGAGGTTAATACAGAGGAAATGCTATTGAATAACACTGAGGAAATGCTGGAGGTTAATACTGAGGGAATGCTGGAGGTTAATACAGAGGAAATGCTATAGAATAACACTGAGGAAATGCTACAGGTTAATACTGAGGGAATGCTGGAGGTTAATACAGAGGAAATGCTATAGAATAACACTGAGGAAATGCTACAGGTTAATACTGAGGGAATGCTGGAGGTTAATACAGAGGAAATGCTATTGAATAACACTGAGGAAATGCTGGAGGTTAATACTGAGGGAATGCTGGAGGTTAATACAGAGGAAATGCTATAGAATAACACTGAGGAAATGCTGGAGGTTAATACTGAGGGAATGCTGGAGGTTAATACAGAGGAAATGCAATAGAATAACACTGAGGAAATGCTACAGGTTAATACTGAGGGAATGCTGGAGGTTAATACAGAGGAAATGCTATAGAATAACACTGAGGAAATGCTGGAGGTTAATACAGAGGAAATGCAATAGAATAACACTGAGGAAAAGCTGGAGGTTAATACTGAGGGAATGCTGGAGGTTAATACAGAGGAAATGCTATAGAATAACACTGAGGAAATGCTGGAGGTTAATACTGAGGGAATGCTGGAGGTTAATACTGAGGGAATGCTACAGGTTAACAGGAAATGTTACAGGTTAACACTGAGGGAATGCTACAAACACTGGTAGAATGCTACAGAATAGCACAGGAAATGCTACAGAGTTACACTGAGGATATGTGATAGAATAACACTGAGGAAATGTTACAGGTTTATACTGAATGAATGCTACAGGTTAATACTGAGGGAATGCTGCAGATTAACACCGAGGGAATGCTACAGGTTAATACTGAGGGAATGCTACAGGTTAGCAGGAAATGTTACAGGTTAACACTGAGGGAATGCTACAAACACTGGTAGAATGCTACAGAATAGCACAGGGAATGCTACAGAGTTACACTGAGGAAATGTGATAGAATAACACTGAGGAAATGCTACAGGTTAATATTGAGGGAACGCTGCATATTTTTTTTAACCGAGGGAATGTTACAGGTTAACAGGAAATGCTACAGGTTAGCACTCGTGGAATGCTTCAAACACTGGTGGAATGCTATAGATTAACAGTGAGGGATTGCTACAGTTTAATACTGAGGGATTGCTACAGGTTAATATTGAGGGAATGCTACAGTTAACACAGGTGTGCGTGTGTGTGTGCGCGCGCGCGCGTGTGTGTGTGTGCTAGAAACGAATGCTACAGATTAGCACTGGTGGAATGCTACAAAACAACAATGGTGTCACAACTCATGACAATCTCGTGTGGAGTGTTTTGTGCATTACCTTCCCCATTTACCCTCTCCCATTCGAGCATTCATTTAGTGTGTTAGATCCCGGTTGCGCGTTTTTAACGTGCAATCGGGGAGTCTCGTTTGTGTCACTGCTGAGCAGAGTTCAAAGTCTCTCTGTTCTGTCAGTGACACTTCTCTAGGCTTTTCGCCCGCGGCCTTCTTGGAGGAAGGTCGTGCCTGTTTGGGTTTGGGGCTTTTTGCCCAGTTGGTACTCTCAAGTGAGGATGGTTTTTCCTCCGGGTGGCCCTGTATCGATGTTGTGTGTGCTCCAGCTCAGAGGGAGTGCCCTGCTGGATGTGTCTCGTCTTTGTTTTGGTTTAGTTCCGGCGTCAGGGTAGTAGTACCCGGTTGGCAGTTTGCAGCGTCCCACTTCCTGTGCCATCTGTCCTTCAGCCTGTGTTGGCCGGGCAGCGTTGTCGTTCCAGCTGCTGCTGACTGCTCTTCTTGCCCTCTTCTCGTCACTGTTGTCGTTCCAGCTGCTGCTGACTGCTCTTCTTGCCCTCTTCTCGTCACTGTTGTCTTTGTGCCACAGCCTCATTTTCTTCAGTCTTCGTTGTCCACATCATCGTTTGTTTGTTTTTTTTGTTTGTTTTTTGTTTGTTTTTTTATCATCTGGTGTTGTGCAGAGTGTTTCAGGTTTCCTTTGTTTATCAACTGTCCTGAGTGCACAACATTCTTCAGACTGTTTTTTTTTTCCCGCTGGTGTTTCCGTGTCTTAAAGCTCTGTGTCTTGTTGGTTTTGTGTGTGTGTGTGTGTGTGTGTGTGTGTTGTGTGTTATTTATCCATTCGGTCATCATTTAAGTTATCATTTCTTGCTAAGATTGTAGTTGTTTTATTAGTCAAGTTCTGTGTGTGATGGAATAAATGTATGTGAACCCTGAATTAT